>NC_135812.1:109922339-110172047 GCF_964213995.1 Mustelus asterias | reverse complement strand
ATGATGGGGGGGGGTGGATGATGGGGGGGGGGTGGATGATGGGGGGGGGGTGGATGATGGGGGGGGGGGTGGATGATGGGGGGGGGGGGGGGTGGATGATGGGGGGGGGGGTGGATGATGGGGGGGGGGGGGGGTGGATGATGGGGGGGGGGGTGGGATGATGGGGGGGGGGGGTGGATGATGGGGGGGGGGGTGGATGATGGGGAGGGGGTGGATGATGGGGGGGGGTGGATGATGGGGGGGGTGGATGATGGGGGGGGGGGTGGATGATGGGGGGGGGGGTGGATGATGGGGGGGGGGGTGGATGATGGGGGGGGGGTGGGGGGATGATGGGGGGGGGGGTGGATGATGGGGGGGGGGGGTGGATGATGGGGGGGGGGGGGTGGATGATGGGGAGGGGGGTGGATGATGGGGGGGGGGGGTGGATGATGGGGGGGGGTGGATGATGGGGGGGGGGGGGGGGTGGATGATGGGGGGGGGGGTGGATGATGGGGAGGGGGGTGGATGATGGGGGGGGGGGGTGGATGATGGGGGGGGGGGGGAGGGGGGTGGATGATGGGGGGGGGGGTGGATGATGGGGGGGGGGTGGATGATGGGGGGGGGGGGTGGATGATGGGGGGGTGAGGGGGTGGATGATGGGGGGGGGGGTGGATGATGGGGGGGGGTGGATGATGGGGGGGGGGGTGGATGATGGGGGGGGGGGGTGGATGATGGGGGGGGGGGGTGGATGATGGGGGGGGGGGGTGGATGATGGGGGGGGGGGTGGATGATGGGGGGGGGGGGTGGATGATGGGGGGGGGGGGTGGATGATGGGGGGGGGGGGGGGTGGATGATGGGGGGGGGGGGGGTGGATGATGGGGGGGGGGGGTGGATGATGGGGGGGGGGTGGATGATGGGGGGGGGGGGGGGGGGTGGATGATGGGGGGGGTGGATGATGGGGGGGGGTGGATGATGGGGGGGGTGAGGGGGTGCTGTCCCCGGGGCGGTACCTGGCTGCTGTCGGTGTCGCTGCGCCGCCGGGTGACGGTGTGGAGGTAGCGCGGGGGGATGATTGCGCGCCGGGCCGGGCCCAGGTCGCAGGCGGCGGGCACTCGGGCCAGGCAGGCATCGTGAGCCACCCGCTGGCACCAGGCGCAGCGCTGGTCACAGAGGCGGGGCTGCCCGCCGCACTGCAGGCCGCACACCCAGCACGAGTTACAGATGGGCAGGTTGCCCCGCACCCAGTGATGGGGCGGCGGCTGCGGGCCCGGGGCCTGCAGGCTCTCCTTGCAGCGGAGCCGCCGCTCGGCCTGGGCCCGGGCCTGGCAGCTCTCGTGGACACACAGGCCGCAGCACTGGCAGTAGGAGCCGTGCAGGCAGGCCTGGCCGCACACGCTGCAGTAAGCGGGCCGGCTGAACAGGTCGGTGTAGAGCCAGCAGTGAGCGCCGCGGCCTGGGCCCGAAGCCGAGCCTGGGCCTCGCCTGGCCGCCTCCTGCCGCCGGCCCCGCCTCACGCTGCACCAACACGTCAGCAGCACCGGCAGCAGCACCGCCGCCACCGTCACCAGCAGCAGCCGGTACTCGGCCCAAAGCCAGGCCCCAGCCTCGCCCTGCGGCCCGCCCATCGCGGGGCCCCGGCCCGGGGGAAAGCGGCAGATCCGCCCGGGGCCGCGGGAACGCGCACCACACGGAAGCGCGCGGAACCAGTAGCGCGCATTGAACGGGGGCGCGCGCTTCTGAACGGCTGCTGGAGCGCGAGCAGAGGGGGCGGGGCTACATTGGCCGGGCGCTGTGTGGGCGGGACCGGACAGGGGCGGGGCTCTGTGTGGGCGGTGCCGGATTGAGGGTGGGGCTTTTGGATGGGGGCGGGGCTGTGTGCACGAGACCGGTTTGGGTGGGGGGGGGTGGCTCTGCGTTGGCGGGGCTCTGTGTGGGCGGAACCGGACAGGGGCGGGGCTCTGTGTGGGCGGGACCGGACAGGGGCGGGGCTCTGTGTGGGCGGGACCGGACAGGGGCGGGGCTCTGTGTGGGCGGGACCGGACAGGGGCGGGGCTCTGTGTGGGCGGGACCGTAAGAAGTTTAACAACACCAGGTTAAAGTCCAACAGGTTTATTTGGTAGCAAAAGCCACACAAGCTTTCGGAGCTGCAAGCCCCTTCTTCAGGTGAGTGGGAATTCTGTTCACAAACAGGGCATATAAAGACACAAACTCAATTTACATGAATAATGGTTGGAATGCGAATACTTACAACTAATCAAGTCTTTAAGAAACAAAACAATGTGAGTGGAGAGAGCATCAAGACAGGCTAAAAAGATGTGTATTGTCTCCAGACAAGACAGCCAGTGAAACTCTGCAGGTCCACGCAACTGTGGGAGTTACAAATAATGTGACATAAACCCAATATCCCGGTTGAGGCCGTCCTCGTGTGTGCGGAACTTGGCTATCAGTTTCTGCTCAGCGACTCTGCGCTGTCGTGTGTCGCGAAGACCGCCTTGGAGAACGCTTACCCGAATATCAGTGGCCGAATGCCCGTGACCGCTGAAGTGCTCCCCAACAGGAAGAGAACAGTCTTGCCTGGTGATTGTCGAGCGGTGTTCATTCATCCGTTGTCGCAGCGTCTGCATGGTTTCCCCAATGTACCACGCCTCGGGACATCCTTTCCTGCAGCGTATCAGGTAGACAACGTTGGCCGAATTGCAAGAGTATGTACCGTGTACCTGGTGGATGGTGTTCTCACGTGAGATGATGGCATCTGTGTCGATGATCCGGCACGTCTTGCAGAGGTTGCTGTGGCAGGGTTGTGTGGTGTCTTGGTCACTGTTCTCCTGAAGGCTGGGTAGTTTGCTGCGGACAATGGTCTGTTTGAGGTTGTGCGGTTGTTTGAAGGCAAGAAGTGGGGGTGTGGGGATGGCCTTGGCGAGATGTTCGTCTTCATCAATGACATGTTGAAGGCTCCGGAGGAGATGCCGTAGCTTCTCCGCTCCGGGGAAGTACTGGACAACGAAGGGTACTCTGTCCACTGTGTCCCGTGTTTGTCTTGTGAGGAGGTCGGTGCGGTTTTTCGCTGTGGCGCGTCGGAACTGTTGATCGATGAGTCGAGCGCCATATCCTGTTCTTATGAGGGCATCTTTCAGCGTCTGGAGGTGTCTGTTGCGATCCTCCTCATCCGAGCAGATCCTGTGTATTCGGAGGGCTTGTCCGTAGGGGATGGCTTCTTTAACGTGTTTAGGGTGGAAGCTGGAGAAGTGGAGCATCGTGAGGTTATCCGTGGGCTTGCGGTACAGTGAGGTGCTGAGGTGACCGTCCTTAATGGAGATGCGTGTGTCCAAGAATGCAACCGATTCCGGAGAGTAGTCTATGGTGAGCGGGACCGGACGGGACCGGACAGGGGCGGGGCTCTGTGTGGACGGGGCTCATAGGATCATAGAAACCCTACAGTACAGAAAGAGGCCATTCGGCCCATCGAGTCTGCACCGACCACAATCCCACCCAGGCCCTATCCCCATATCCCTACATATTTACCCACTAATCCCTCTAACCTACTTGTTCAAGGAACAGCTACTGCGCGTCCTTGATAAATATGTACCTGTCAGGCAGGGAGGAAGCAGACGTGCGAGGGAACCGTGGTTTACTAAGGAGGTTGAATCTCTTGTGAAGAGGAAGAAGGAGACTTGTGTTAAGATGAGATGTGAAGGCTCAGTTAGGGCGCTTGAGAGTTACAAGTTAGCCAGGAAGGACCTAAAGAAAGAGTTAAGAAGAGCCAGGAGGGGACATGAGAAGTCTTTGGCAGGTAGGATCAAGGAAAACCCTAAAGCTTTCTATAGGTATGTCAGGAATAAAAGAATGACTAGGGTAAGATTAGGGCCAGTCAAGACAGGAGTGGGAAGTTGTGCGTGGAGTCTGAAGAGATATTCACACAGGAGAGGGACAGTGTTGTTGAGGGGAGTACTGAGATGCAGGCTGTTGGACTGGATGGGATTGATGTTCATAAGGAGAAGGTGTTAGCAATTCTGGAAAGGGTAAAAATAGATAAGTCCCCTGGGCCGGATGGGATTTATCCTAGGATTCTCTGGGAGGCTAGAGAGGAGATTGCAGAGCCTTTGGCTTTGATCTTTGTGTTGTCATTGTCTACAGGAACAGTGCCAGAAGACTGGAGGATAGCAAATGTTGTCCCCTTGTTCAAGAAGGGGAGTAGGGACAACCCTGGTAATTATAGACCGGTGAGCGTTACTTCTGTTGTGGGCAAAGTATTGGAAAGGATTATAAGAGATAGGATTTATAATCACCTGGAAAGGAATAATTTGATTAGGGATAGTCAGCACGGTTTTGTGAAAGGTAGGTCGTGCCTCACAAACCTTATTGAGTTCTTTGAGAAGGTGAACAAAGAGGTGGATGAGGGTAAAGCGGTTGATGTGTATATGGATTTCAGCAAAGCGTTTGGTAAGGTTCCCCATGGTAAGCTTTTGCAGAAAATACGGACACATGGGATTGAGGGTGATTTAGTGGTTTGGATCAGGAATTGGCTAGCTGTAAGAAAACAAAGGGTGGTGGTTGATGGGAAATATTCATCCTGGAGTTCAGTTACTAGTGGTGTACCTCAAGGATCTGTTTTGGGGCCACTGCTGTTTGTCATTTTTATGAATGACCTGGATGAGGGCTTGGAAGGATGGAATTGTAAATTTGCGGATGACACTAAAGTTGGTGGAGTTGTAGACAGTGCGGAGGGAAGTGGCAGGTTACAGAGGGACATAGATAAGCTGCAGAGCTGGGCTGAGAGGTGGCAAATGGAGTTTAATGCGGAAAAGTGAGAGGTGATTCACTTTGGAAGGAGTAACAGGAATACAGAGTACTGGGCTAATGGTAAGATACTTGGTAGTGTGGATGAACAGAGGGATCTGGGTGTGCATAGATCCCTGAAAGTTGGCACCCAGGTTGATAGGGTTGTTAAGAAGGCGTACGGTGTATTAGCTTTTATTGGTAGAGGGATTGAGTTTCGGAGCCAGGAGGTCATGCTACAACTGTACAAAACTCTGGTGCGGCCGCATTTGGAGTATTGCGTACAGTTCTGGTCGCCGTATTATAGGAAAGATGTGGAAGTGTTGGAAAGGGTGCAGAGGAGATTTACCAGGATGTTGCCTGGTATGGTGGGAAAATCGTATGAGGAAAGGCTGAGGGGCTTGAGGTTGTTTTTGTTAGAGAGAAGAAGGTTAAGAGGTGACTTAATAGAGGCATACAAGATGATCAGAGGATTAGTGGATAGTGAGAGCCTTTTTCCTCGGATGGTGTTGGCTAGCACGAGGGGACATAGCTTTAAATTGAGGGGTGAGAGATATAGGACAGATGTTAGAGGTAGTAAGGGCGTGGAATGCCCTGCCTGCAGCAGTGGTGGACTCGTCAACGTTGAGAGCGTTCAAGTGGTTATTGGATAAACATATGGATGATATTGGAATAGTGTAGATTAGAGAGGCTTTAGATTGGTACCACTGGTTGGCGCAACATCGAGGGCCGAAAGGCCTGTACTGCGCTGTAATGTTCTATGTTCTATCTCAGGACACTAAGGGGCAATTTTAGCATGGCCAATCAACCTAACCCGCACGTCTTTGGACTGTGGGAGGAAACCGGAGCACCCGGAGGAAACCCACGCAGACACGAGGAGAATGTGCAAACTCCACACAGACAGTGACCCAAGCCGGGAATCGAACCCAGGTCCCTGGAGCTGTGAGGCAGCAGTGCTGACCACTGTGCCACCGTGCCGCCCGGATTTACCACTATTCCTGCGGCCTCTTGCTTGGCCTGGTGCAGGAGCAAATGGTTTTCCGCCAAATGGAATTCCGAGCATTTACTAGAAGCTTTTTTTCTCGGCTGATATCTCTCCCTGAGACAAACCACAAAGACCCCACAGTCTAAACTCTCTGTTATTTCAGAGCAAACAGAGCTCCATAAACACAACCTCCCAACAGAATTGCAGGATTTCTTGCTGGAGAGTTTAGAACTCCTGTGTTTATTCTCTGGCAGACACACACTGACTGAACTGCCCTTCTGTGTATCCATGGTCACTGGGCAACAGCGCATTTTCTCTACTTTGAGTTTGTTTTCTGAATTCACTAAACTACTAACCCCTTTGTTACCCATCGCCACCGGAACGGGTGTAAAACCTCATTCAAAATGCATGTCTACAAGCAGAACCTGAGTCTTCCAGGCACCCAGCTCACCCATAAACTCTCAATGGAACTCAGACCCTGTTTCCCTTTCTTGATCAACAAACATAAATTGAACTTAAAGTTATACATTGTTCCTAACAACTGTCCCCATCAAACACCCGCAGGACAGGTGCAGCACGGGGTTAGTTTCAGAGTAAAGTTCCCTCTACACTGTCCCCATCAAACACTCCCAGGACAGGTACAGCACGGGGTTAGATACAGAGTAAAGCTCCCTCTACACTGTCTCCCATCAAACACTCCCAGGACAGGGACAGCACGGGGTTAGATACAGAGTAAAGCACCCTCTACACTGTCCCCATCAAACACTCCCAGGACAGGTACAGCACGGGGTTAGATACAGAGTAAAGTTCCCTCCAAACTGTCCCCACCAAACACTCGCAGGACAGGTACAGCACGGGGTTAGATACAGAGTAAAGCTCCCTCTACACTGTTTCCCATCAAACACTCCCAGGACAGGCACAGCACGGGGTTAGATACAGAGTAAAGTTCTCTCTACACTGTCCCATCAAACACTCCCAGGACAGGTAAGCACGGGGTTAGATACAGTGTAAAGCTCCCTCTATACTGTCTCCATCAAACACTCCCAGGACAGGTAAGCACGGGGTTAGATACAGAGTAAAGTTCCCTCCAAACTGTCCCCACCAAACACTCGCAGGACAGGTACAGCACGGGGTTAGATACAGAATAAAGCTCCCTCGACACTGTCCCCATCAAACACTCCCAGGACAGGCACAGCACGGGGTTAGATACAGAGTAAAGCTCCCTCTACACTGTCCCCATCAAACAAAGAACAAAGAACAGTACAGCACAGGAAACAGGCCCTTCGGCCCTCCAAGCCTGTGCCGCTCATTGGTCCAACTGGACCAATCATTTGTATCCCTCCATTCCCAGGCTGCTCATGTGACTATCCAGGTAAGTCTTAAACGATGTCAGCGTGCCTGCCTCCACCACCCTACTTGGCAGCGCATTCCAGGCCCCCACCACCCTCTGTGTAAAAAACGTCTCTCTCATATCTGAATTATACTTCGCCCCTCTCACCTTGAGCCCGTGACCCCTCGTGATCGTCACTTCTGATCTGGGAAAAAGCTTCCCACCGTTCACCCTATCTATCCCCTTCATAATCTTGTACACCTCTATTAGGTCTCCCCTCATTCTCCGTCTTTCCAGGGAGAACAACCCCAGTTTACCCAATCTCTCCTCATAGCTAAGACCCTCCATACCAAGCAACATCCTGGTAAACCTTCTCTGCACCCTCTCTAACGCCTCCACGTCCTTCTGGTAGTGCGGCGACCAGAACTGGACGCAGTACTCCAAATGTGGCCTAACCAGCGTTCTATACAGCTGCATCATCAGACTCCAGCTTTTATACTCTATACCCCGTCCTATAAAGGCAAGCATACCATATGCCTTCTTCACCACCTTCTCCACCTGTGTTGCCACCTTCAAGGATTTGTGGACTTGCACACCTAGGTCCCTCTGTGTTTCTATACTCCTGATGACTCTGCCATTTATTGTATAACTCCTCCCTACATTATTTCTTCCAAAATGCATCACTTCGCATTTATCCGGATTAAACTCCATCTGCCACCTCTCCGCCCAATTTTCCAGCCTATCTATATCCTGCTGTATTGCCCGACAATGCTCTTCGCTATCCGCAATTCCAGCCATCTTCGTGTCATCCGCAAACTTGCTGATTACACCAGTTACACCTTCTTCCAAATCATTTATATATATCACAAATAGCAGAGGTCCCAGTACAGAGCCCTGCGGAACGCCACTGGTCACAGACCTCCAGCCGGAAAAAGACCCTTCGACCACTACCCTCTGTCTCCTATGGCCAAGCCAGTTCTCCACCCATCTAGCCACTTCTCCTTGTATCCCATGAGCCTTAACCTCCTTAACCAACCTGCCATGTGGGACTTTGTCAAATGCCTTACTGAAATCCATATAGACGACATCCACGGCCCTTCCTTCATCAACCGTTTTTGTCACTTCCTCAAAAAACTCCACCAAATTTGTAAGGCACGACCTCCCTCTTACAAAACCATGCTGTCTGTCACTAATGAGATTGTTCCATTCTAAATGCACAGACATCCTGTCTCTAAGAATCCTCTCCAACAACTTCCCTACCACGGACGTCAAGCTGACCGGCCTATAATTTCCTGGGTTATCCCTGCTACCCTTCTTAAACAACGGGACCACATTCGCTATCCTCCAATCCTCAGGGACCTCACCCGTGTCCAAAGAAGCGACAAAGATTTCCGTCAGGAAAACACTCCCAGGACAGGCACAGCACGGGGTTAGATACAGAGTAAAGCTCCCTCTACACTGTCTCCCATCAAACACTCCCAGGACAGGCACAGCACGGGGTTAGATACAGAGTAAAGCTCCCTCTACACTGTCTCCCATCAAACACTCACAGGACAGGTACAGCACGGGGTTAGATACAGAGTAAAGCTCCCTCTACACTGTCCCCATCAAACACTCCCAGGACAGGTACAGCACGGGGTTAGATACAGAGTAAAACTCCCTCTACACTGTCCCCATCAAACACTCCCAGGACAGGTACAGCACGGGGTTAGATACAGAGTAAAGCTCCCTCTACACTGTCCCCATCAAACACTCCCAGGACAGGTACAGCACGGGGTTAGATACAGAGTAAAGCTCCCTCTACACTGTCTCCCATCAAACACTCACAGGACAGGTACAGCATGGGGTTAGATATTGCTGATGAATATTTCACTCTCCCTCTCCCCTTCCCAGCCGCCTGGTGTTGTTACGTCTGGGAACAATCCACTGTCTAAAAGTTTTGGTCTGTGGTGTTGATGCTTGTGACTATTTGTAACTGAATTTCTGAAGGCTGGATTAGAATAGCAATTCGCGATTTCTATTACAAAAGGAACCAACTAGATTGTCATTGTGCTGAAGAATGGGTGAGATTGGGTTCTGTCTGTGGAGTGTTTCTCTGGAGTGAGATAGCTACTCCTGCAGCGAGGCAGTGGGTGAGGAGACTCAGTGATAGGCGAGTTTCTCTCACACATACTGGCTGACTCCCAGCAGGGTCCCTACATATCTGCCAAATAACCAGATGTTAAGAAAAAAGCACACAGGTGACGTGGAGACTTCTGGAGTGCTCCTTGTTGGACTGTCAGTGTGTGTCGAAAGGAGGGCAAACTGACACACCAAGCACGCCGTGTGGACAGGATGGGGAGGTTTGTGATCTTCTGCCTGTGCTTAGCCCTGCTGATACTCCAAACAGGTAAAAATTATTGCAGTTTCTGTCCCAAATAGAACTTTGAAATATTTCAACCAACTTTTATAAATATTGCAGAATGTAAATGATGTTTCTATGTTGCTGCATTCATTTGGGTGGATTCTGCTGATAGAATCTGAGAGTTTTTCAGGAAATGTTTGGGAATGTTCCCTTGTTGTAATTTTTGGATTCACAGAGCTATCCTGTGACTGAAATTCCTGAATAAAGATCTCTGTTCCAAACAGTAACTTCTCCTCTTCCCAAGACTGAACGGACCTTACAACGATCCTCTTCATCTGATGACCACATTATCCTTCTATTTCCTTTTCCCTCGTGTATTTATACAGCTTTCTGCTTAAATATATCAATACCCTTCACCTTGACCACTCCCTGTGGGAGCGAGACCCACATTCCCCCAGCTCCCCTGTGGGCACGAGTCCCATATTCTCCCCACTCTCTGTGGGAGTGAGTCCCATATTCTCCCCACTCTCTGTGGGAGTGAGTCCCACATTCTCCCCACTCCCTGTGGGAGTGAGTCCCACATTCTCCCCACTCCCTGTGGGAGTGAGTCCCACATTCTCCCCACTCCCTGTGGGAGCGAGTCCCACATTCTCCCCACTCCCTGTGGGAGTGAGTTCCACATTCTCCCCACTCCATGTGGGAGTGAGTTCCACATTCTCCCCATTCCCTGTGGGAGCAAGTCCCACATTCTCTCCACTCCCTGTGGGAGTGAGTCCCACATTCTCCCCACTCCCCCGTGGGAGCGAGTCCCACATTCTCCCCATTCCCCGGGGAAGTGAGTCCCACATTCTCCCCACTCCCTTGTGGGAGCGAGTCCCACATTCTCCCCATTCCCCAGGGAAGTGAGTCCCACATTCTCCCCACTCCCCCGTGGGAGCGAGTCCCACATTCTCCCCACTCCCCATGGGAGCGAGTCCCACATTCTCCCCACTCCCCATGGGAGCGAGTCCCACATTCTCCCCACTCCCTGTGTGAGTGAGTCCCACATTATTCTTGCTCACTGGGCAAAGATGTTTCTCCTGAATTCCCTGCAGGATTTATTGGTGACTTTCTGTCGCCTCCAGTTCTAAGTTTCCCCCAGAGTTGGAAACAGTTTCTCCCAGTCACCCCATCAAGCGTATTTAGAATGTTATCCCTTATCAATCCCTCCCAGTCTGTTTCCAAGAGCGAAGTCCAGTTTCTTCATCCTTCCTTGATGGCTGAACCTGTCAGTTCTGATAACTTTCTAGAAACACTTTTCTTTGCTGCGGTTCCAGTATCTCTCTGATGTTTTTATATTCTGGAGACCAGAGCGACCAATGACATCTAACTCCAAATGCAGTCTAACCGAGGTTCAAAACAAAACTTTGCATCACTTGTTTTCAATCCCAAACCTCTGGGAATTCAGCCAGTGTATTATTTGTGTTTTTATGGGTTTATTTAACCTGTCTCTCTCTCTGTATCTCCCCCCCTCGCCTCCATCTCCCTGCTACCCTGATTCCTGCTCTTATTCCCGGTTTCTCAATGGTTATCAATCCATTGCTGTCTGCTGTGCAACCCGAGATTCCAGCCTGGAATTGGCAGGAATGAAAGGACGCGTTGTGTATTACACCGCAGAATGAATTCCTTTATTGAGCACGGGCCGCATGGAGCCCAGGACAGAGCTCCACTCAGACCATTCACCAAACCATCGTTTCTTTTCTCAGACGCATCCCCAATTTTAACCGAGAAGGAGGCTAAACAGCTTCTGCGGACCAAGCGGAGTGACAGAGCACCGAAAGCAGGGTTCCCAGATGAACCAATGAGGGTAACTGGTTTATTCTGATAGACTGGGTGCTGCATTTAACCAGGTTACAGAGGATTCTTTAACCTGGTGAGGCTTGTGTTGGGTCACTTTGTGACTGAGGGAATGCTGTGGGGGTGGATTCATTGTCCTTTGGGGAGAGAGGTTTGCTCTCTCTGTCTGTCTCCAGAGGTGAAGCAGACAGCAGGCAGGGGTCAGAGTTGCAATGTAGTGTGAAAGTGGACCCCATTGATATCGCTAACTGTACCATTTATTTTATAAACACAGGAATACCTGATCTACCTTCAGACCCTGGAGAGACGCTCGGAGGAGCAGTTTTATGAGCACTGGCTGAATCCTCACTGTAAACCTCACTGTAACAGGAACTGGGTGCACCCAGTCTAAGGTGACCTGTTGCTGGAGTTAATACCGTAACCTGCACCCCGCTAATCTCTCTCTCTCTCTCATACACACATGAGATGAGAGAGTCTGACTCACTTTCTGTACTTGTCCTCTGTTTTCTCTATAAGGATATCATTGTTTGTCTCAGTAATAACGTTTCCCAATCTCTCACCATTTAAAACATTCTGCGTTTTTATTTTCCTTCCAAAATGGATAATTTGACATTTCCATATATTTACTCGCATTTGCCACATTCCTGTTTGTCATTTAACCTGTCCATAGCCTGTCAATAACCTGTCCATAACCTGGGAATAACCTGTCAATAACCTATCCATAGCCTGTCAATAACCTGCCCATAACCTGTCCATAGCCTGTCAATAACCTGTCCATAACCTGTCCATAACCTGTCAATAGCCTGTCCATAACCTGTCCATAGCCTGTCCATAGCCTGTCCATAGCCTGTCCATAACCTGTCCATAGCCTGTCCATAGCCTGTCCATAGCCTGTCCATAACCTGTCCATAACCTGTCAATAACCTATCCAGAACCTGTCAATAACCTGTCCATAGCCTGTCCATAGCCTGTCCATAGCCTGTCCATAGCCTGTCCATAACCTGTCCATAACCTGTCCATAACCTGTCCATAACCTGTCCATAACCTGTCCATAACCTGTCCATAACCTGTCCATAACCTGTCCATAACCTGTCCATAACCTGCCCATAACCTGCCCATAACCTGCCCATAACCTGCCCATAACCTGCCAATAACCTGCCAATAACCTGTCCATAACCTGTCCATAACCTGTCCATAACCTGTCCATAACCTGTCCATAACCTGCCCATAACCTGCCCACAACCTGTCCACGACCTGCCCATAACCTGTCAATAAGCTGTCCATAACCTGTCAAATTACTGCGGATGCTGGAATTTGAAACAAAAGCAGAAAATGCTGGAAAGTCTCAGCTGGTCTGACAGCCTCTGTGGAGAGAGAACAGACTGAGAGGTTTAACACCAGGTTAAAGTCCAACAGGTTTATTTGGTAGCAAAAGCCATTCGCTTTTGGAGCGCTGCCCCTTCGTCAGTTGGAGTGGAAATCTGCTCTCAAAAACTTTTTGAGCAGGTTTTTGAGAGCAGATTTCCACTCCATCTGACGAAGGAGCAGCGCTCCAAAAGCTAATGGCATTTGCTACCAAATAAACCTGTTGGACTTTAACCTGGTGTTGTTAAAACTCTTAGTGTGTTTACCCCAGTCCAACACCGGCATCTCCACATCGTGGAAGAGAACAGAGGCAACATTTCCAGTCTGAATGATCCAGAGCTCAGACAAAGGGCCACCCAGACTCGAAACGTTGGCTCTGTTCTCTCTCCACAGAAGCTGTCAGACCTGCTGAGATTTTCCAGCACTTTCTGTTTGATTGTGTAAGTAACGGATCTGAAACGTCCTATCAGCTTTGAATTCTAATAGATTGCTCTCTGTTTAGGTGTGTCTGGTTCTCCCTCAAGCAACGGATTGAGGCTGAATAAATCGGCATCAGCGACTGACTTTGAAAGCTTCTCTTTAGATCAACTATCGCTCGATAAGCTTTGCCCTGTAGCCACCTGTAAACAGTGTCTGCATTCCCTGAAGCGCCGGGGGTTGGGATGATGGAGGGGAGAGCGAGGGCAGAGTTGTGTAACATTGTGGAGAGCGGATAAAGGATTGTTTGTTATATTTGCACAGTAAGACGTCTCACAACACCAGGTTAAAGTCCAACAGGTTTATTTGGGAGCACCAGTTTGTGCTGTCAAATAAACCTGTTGGACTTTAACCTGGTGTTGTGAGACTTCTTACTGTGCTTACCCCAGTCCAACGCCGGCATCTCCACATCATGTTATATTTGCAGCAGGGTTTGACATTCGGACTGACTTTTGCCCAGGTCTAGCAGGTCCCCTGCCCCTACCCCTGTTTATATCCATTGCCCGATGCTTTGCTCGCCGACATTTAGAAGGCTTTTGCTTGCAGTTTGGGCTGTTTTAGTGCCTGTTCCCAAAGCCACATTCAGAGTTTTGGGCTCTCCGGTGGAGACTGGATCGGGGGACGAGCCTTTAACCAGCCCCTTCCTGCCTCATTCTCATTGGAGCATTAGCCCAGGAAAGTTAGGAATGGGGGAGGGAGGGAAACTGGAGCCCACCCCCTTCTCCTGACCTTTCCCCTCGGGTTAATATGCCAGGGGTAAAGTTGAGGGAAGTGAATGGAACTTTGGGAGGGTTGGAATAGGAAGAGGTTGGAGATTGTCACCAGCTCACTGCCCCGAATAATAACCTCCTGCAATAAGGACAGAGTGAATTTATTAAAGTGATTATTCATGTTGTCAAAATAGACTTTGTCATCTTTATGTTAAAATGATAAATTTACACAGCTGCTCAGAGCTACACAGGAAAGGTTCACATCCCTTACTGGAGAATCTCACACCCAGTGTGAAACTGGTCCCAAACACAGAGCACAGCAAGATCCCAGCAACCAACTCTGATCGCTGTTGAATGAAGCCTCCCCAAAGAGCTGCCTAGCAGGACACGGTACCGATAACTCCCCCCACCCCCCTGCTTTATAATGACACAGCGTTACAGGGTATAACCCACCCCTTTATAATTACAGTCTCACGGGGTATAACCCCCCTTTATAATTACACAGTCTCACAGGGTATAACCCCCCTTTATAGTTAGTGTCACGGGGTATAACCCCCCCTTTATAATCACAGTGTCACGGGGTATAACCCCCCCTTTATAATCACACAGTGTCACAGGGTATAACCCCCCCTTTATAATTACAGTGTCATGGGGTATAACCCCCCTTTTATAATGACAGTGTCACGGGGTATAACCCCCCCTTTATAATCACAGTGTCACAGGGTATAACCCCCCCCCCTCTTTGTAATTACACAATGTCGCAGGGTATAACCCCCCCTTTATAATTACACAGGGTATAATCCCCCCCTACTCTACTCACTAGTTAGAGGCACAGACAGGTGTTTCTGTGGCTGCAATCGAGACTCCAGGATGGTGTGTTGCCTCCCTGGTGCCAGGGTCAAGGACGTCTCTGAGCAATTGCAGGACATTCTTAAGGGGGAGGGTGAGCAGCCAGAGGTCGTTGTACATATTGGTACCAATGACATAGGTAGGAAAAGGGATGAGGTCCTGAAGTGTGAATATAGAGAGTTAGGCAGAAGGCTAAAGTGCAGGACCTCAAAGGTAGTAATTTCTGGACTACTGCCGCTGCCACATGCAAGTGAGAGTAGGAATAGGAAGATTAGGCAGATGAATGCCTGGCTTGAGAGCTGGTGCAGGGATTTAGATTTTTGGATCATTGGGATCTTTTCCGGGGAAGGGCTGACCTGTTCAAGAGGGACGGGTTACACCTGAACTGGAGGGGGACTAATATCATAGTGGGGAGATTGGCTAGAGCCACTCGGGAGGGTTTAAACTAGTTTAGCAGGGGGGTGGGACCCAAAGCAGTAGGAAGACAGAAGAGAAGGTTGAGGACAGCACTGAAGTTAAAGAGAGCACATTAAGTAGTAAAGGCAGTGTCAGTAATCCTAGTACCAGACAGATCAGGCAAAAGCAGGACAGAGAGCAAGGGAAGTCCTGGTTAAACTGCATTTATTTCAATGCAAGAGGCCTGACGGGCAAGGCAGATGAACTCAGGGCATGGATGGGTTCGTGGGACTGGGATATTATAGCAATTACTGAAACATGGCTAAGGGAGGGACAGGACTGGCAGCTCAATGTTCCAGGGTACAGATGCTATAGGAAAGATAGAACAGGAGGTAAGAGAGGAGGGGGAGTTGCACTTTGGATTAGGGAAAACATCACGGCCGTACTGAGAGGGGATATATCCGAGGGTTCGGCCACTGAGTCTATATGGGTAGAACTGAGAAATAAGGAGGGGGAAATCACTTTGATAGGGTTGTACTATAGGCCCCAAATAGTCAGCGGGAAATTGAGGAGCAAATATGTAAGGAGTTTACAGAAAGCTCCAAGAAAAGTAGTCGGAGATTTTAACTTTTCCAACATTGACTGGGACAGCCATAGTATTAGAGGGTTGGATGGAGAGAAATTTGTTGAGTGTATTCAGGAGGAATTTCTCATTCAGTATGTGGATGGCCCGACTAGAGAGGGGGCAAAACTTGACCTCCTCTTGGGAAATAAGGAAGGGCAGGTGACAGAAGTGTTAATGAGGGATCACTTTGGGACCAGTGACCATAATTCTATTAATTTTAAGATAACTATGGAGAATGATAGGTCTGGACCAAAAGTTAAAATTCTAAATTGGGGCAAGGCCAATTTTGATGGTATCAGGCAGGAACTTTCAAAAGTTAATTGGGGGAGTTTGTGGGAAGGCAAAGGGACGTCTGGTAAGTGGGAGGCTTTCAAAAGTGTGTTAACCAGGTTTCGGGGTAAACACATTCCTCTTAGAGTGAAGGGCAAGGCTGGCAGAAGTCGGAAACCCTGGATGACTCGGGATATTGAGGCCCTGGTCAAGAAGAAGAAAGAGGCACATGACATGCATAGGCAGCTGGGATCAAGTGAATCCCTGGAAGAGTATAGGGGATGTAGGAGCAGAGTTAAGAGGGAAATCAGGAGGGCAAAAAGGGGACACGAGATTCTTTTGGCAGATAAGGCAAAGGAGAATCCAAAGAACTTCTACAAATACATAAAGGGCAAAAGAGTAACGAGGGAGAGAGTAGGGTCTCTTAATGATCAACAAGATCATCTATGTGCGGATCCACAACTGATGGGTGAGATCCTAAATGAATATTTCTCATCAGTATTTACTGTTGAGAAATGCATGGATGTTAGGGAACTTGGGGAAATAAATAGTGATGTCTTGAGGAGTGTACATATTACAGAGAAGAAGGTGCTGGAAGTTTTAAAGCGCATCAAGGTAGAGAAATCCCCAGGACCTGATGAAGTGCATCCCAGGACGTTGTGGGAGGCTAGGGAGAAATTGCGGGTCCCCGAGCCGAGATATTTGAACCATCGATAGTCACGGGTGAGGTGCCAGAAGATTGGAGAGTGGCAAATGTTGTGCCTTTGTTTAAAAAGGCTGCAGGGAAAAGCCTGGGAACTACAGGCCAGTGAGCCTCACATCTGTGGTGGGTAAGTTGTTGGAAGGTATTTTGAGAGACAGGATCTACAGGTATTTAGAGACGCAAGTACTGATTAGGGACAGTCAACATGGCTTTGTGAGTGGAAAATCATGTCTCACAAATTTGATAGAGTTTTTTGAAGAGGTAACCAAGAAGGTAGATGAGGGCAGTGCAGTTGATGTTGTCTACATGGACTTTAGCAAGGCCTTTGACAAGGTACCACATGGTAGGTTGTTGCATAAGGTTAAATCTCACAGGATCCAAGGTGAGGTGTCTAAATGGATACAAAATTGGCTTCTTGACAGAAGCCAGAGGGTGGTTGTAGAGGGTTATTTTTCAAACTGGAGGCCTGTGATCAGCAGTGTGCCTCAGGAATCAGTGCTGGGTCCACTGTTATTTGTCATTTATATTAATGACTTGGATGAGAATATAGGAGGCATGGTTAGTAACTTTGCAGATGACACCAAGATTGGTGGCATGGTGGACAGTGAAGAATGTTATCTCCGATTGCAATGGGATCTTGATCAATTGGGCCAGTGGGCTGACGAATGGCAGATGGAGTTTAATTTAGACAAATGCGAGGTGATGCATTTTGGTAGATTGAACCAGGGCAGAACTTACTCAGTTAATGGTAGGGCATTGGGGAGAGTTACAGAACAAAGAGATCTAGGGGTACATGTTCATAGCTCCTTGAAAGTGGAGTCACAGGTGGACAGAATGGTGAAGAAGGCATTCGGCATGCTTGGTTTCATCGGTCAGAACATTGAAGACAGGAGTTGGAACGTCTTGTTGAAGTTGTACAAGACATTGGTAAGGCCACACTTGGAATACTGTGTGCAATTCTGGTCACCCCATTATAGAAAGGATATTATTAAACTAGAAAGAGTGCAGAAAAGATTTACTAGGATGCTACAGGGACTTGATGGATTGAGTTATAAGGAGAGGCTGGATAGACTGGAGCATAGGAGGCTTGGGGTGATCTTATAGAGGTCTATAAAATAATGAGGGGCACAGATCAGCTAGATAGTCAATATCTTTTCCCAAAGGTAGGGGAGTCTAAAACTAGAGGGCATAGGTTTAAGGTGAGGGGGGAGAGATACAAAAGTGTCCAGAGGGGCAATTTTTTCACACAGAGGGTGGTGAGTATCTGGAACAAGCTGCCAGAGGTAGTAGTGGAGGCGGGTACAATTTTGTCTTTTAAAAAGCATTTAGATAGTTACATGGGTAAGATGGGTATAGAGGGATATGGGCCAAATGCAGGCAATTGGGATTAGCTTAGGGGTTTTTAAAAAAAAGGCGGCATGGACAAGTTGGGCTGAAGGGCCTGTTTCCATGCTGTAAACCTCTATGACTCTATGACAGTCTCACAGGGTATAACCCCCTTTATAATTACACATTCTCACAGGGTATAACCCCCCTTTATAATTACACAGGGTATAACCCCCCTTTATAATCACGCAGTCTCCCAGGGTATAACCCCAGCACACCTTGAATAAGTAGAATATTTCTGGTTTGAGGGCCCAATGAATCTGTGTTTGAATATGTTACCCTGTATCCTCTGCAGAACCTTGAATTATACTGTTAATTTCTGGTTCCTTTGATTATTCATTGACTCTGTGTTACTATCAGAGGGTCCTGTAGGATTGGAATTGGCCACGTTTTCTGGCTGTGATATTTTCACTTCAGTCGGAACCCATAACATTTATTCCAGTCAGTACTGCAGACAATTCTAGAATGCGTCATGTTACAGCCGGTCCTTGAGCAAGGTCCCCAAATTTGTTATTATCTGTGTGCCCTGTGGGATCTGTCTTCGCCCTGGCCCAAATGTGTTAATTTCCAGGTGGGATATCCCCAAATTGTTCCACCCCGGATGAGGAGGATTGAACTGGATCTCTTTCCCTGCAGAGTCATTTACTCAGCCCTAACGTGTTTATATTTTAAAAGAGCCAATTTAACCAGGTTTTTATATTGAAGAAATAATAAATTTATTAGCTTATAATAAAACACATGCTGACAAATTTGCACTGATTAAGGATGAGGAGTCCAGAAGTAAGTTAAATAAGAGTCATACGAATCAGAGTTTGACTTATCTGTGAGGAGGAGGTGTTGAAACATTCTGATGCTTTGAGATTCGTAAAGCACTGACTTCAGCAGTTGAATAGTTGGTTCCGAGAATCCAGGGTCCTGCAGTTTAACTGGGAAGCTGTCCTGCTTCTTTTCAGCTGTGACATTGCTGACTTAGCTTTCTTCAGCAATCAGAGAGAGGCCAGACTTGTATTTCTACCTGCCACAGCAGATCTCTTTGTTTCTGTGTCACGCACTCTAACACACCCAGCACCAGTCCACACTAACCACACTGCAGCTGGATTTTTATCCCAGACTCTTGTGTATTGTTGGAAGGCAAACATTCACAAACTGGTCTGGGACACTACTTGCAATATATCATTCCTGCTGAGATGATACTCAGCTTCCATTATCTCAACAGGAGATGGCACTTAGTTTCTGTATGGCTTCCAGGCCTTTGACATGTCCCTGTCTGGAAATACGATGTGATATTCCATTGTCACTCTTAATATTGTCCACACCAGAGCAATTCGGACAGTGACTGAATTTACTTTCTCAGAATTTACACCCTCAGCCATCTTCGGTTAGTGTGTCCATTTTAAAAATGTACATCTTATTTAGAAGTCCAATATGTCTGTACATAATTCAGGGTTTTCTACATCATCATGCCAATGATTAGGAACATAATAACAGGGTTTGTGGAGAATTATGATTAGGCAGAGTCGATGTGGATTTATGAAGGGAAATCATGTTTGATAAATCAATTAAATATTTGAGATTGTAATTGTCAGGGTTGATAAGGGGGAACCAGTGGATGTAGTAAATCTGGATTTCCAAAAAGTATTTGATAAAGTGCCATACAAGGAGTTACAACACCAATTAGGACTTGTGAGATTGTGGGTAATATATTAGCGTGGATTAAGGATTAGTAAGTGGGCAGAAAACAGAGAGGAGGAATAAACTCTGCTGCGCAGAGGGACCTGGGTGTCCTTGTGCAAGAATCTCAAGGAGTTGGTTTGCAGGTGCAGCAGGTAATTAAGAAGGCAAATGGAATTTTGTCCTTCATTGCTAGAGGGATGGAGTTTAAAAACAGCGAGGTTATGTTGCAGCTGTATAAGGTGCTGGTGAGGCCACACCTGGAGTACTGTGTACAGTTTTGGTCTCCTTACTTGAGAAAGGATATACTTGCACTGGAGAGGGTGCAGATGAGATTTACGAGGTTGATTCCGGAGTTGAGAGGGTTGGCTTATGAGGAGAGACTGAGTAGACTGGGGATATACTCATTGGAATTCAGAAGAATGAGGGGAGATCTTATAGAAACATATAAGATTATGAAGGGAATAGATAAGATAGAAGCAGGGAAGTTATTTCCACTGGCGGGTGAAACTAGAACTAGGGGGCATAGCCTCAAAATAAGGGGAAGCAGATTTAGGACTGAGTTGAGGAGGAACTTCTTCACACAAAGGGTTGTGAATCTGTGGAATTCCCTGCCCAGTGAAGCAGTTGAGGCTGCCTCATTGAATGTTTTTAAGGCAAGGATAGATAAATTTTTGAACAATAAAGGAATTAAGGGTTATGGTGAGCGGGCGGGTAAGTGGAGCTGAGTCCAGGAAAAGATCAGCCATGATCTTATTGAATGGCAGAGCAGGCTCGAGGGGCCAAATGGCCTACTCCTGCTCCTAGTTCTTATGTTCTTATGTTCTAAACGGGACATATCTAGGCTGGTAGGCAGTAATCAGTAATCAGTGGGATATTGTAAAGATCAGCACTTGGGCCCCAGTTATTCACAATTCGATAAGAGGATTCAAACAACAGAGGTCCCAGCACAATCCTAGGTCTCTGGATCACTAATCCAATGACAATACCACAACACCACCAGCTCCCCTGAATATCTCTCTATTCCCTTAGTCCCCAAAAATCTATTGACTTATGTCTTGAAAATGGTCAACAAGTGAGTAGCCGGGTCCGGATGGGATGTACCCCAGGTTACTGTGGGAGGCGAGGGAAGAGATTGCAGAGCCTCTGGCAATGATCTTTGCGTCGTCGATGGAGACGGGAGAGGTGCCGGAGGATTGGAGGATTGCGGATGTGGTTCCTATTTTCAAGAAGGGGAATAGGGATAGCCCAGGTAATTACTGACCGGTGAGTCTAACCTCAGTGGTTGGTAAGCTGATGGGGAAGATCCTGAGGGACAGGATATATGAGCATTTAGAGAGGGTTAGTATGCTCAAGAATACTCAGCATGGCTTTGTCAAGGGCAGATCGTGCCTTACGAGCCTGGTGGAGTTCTTCGAAAATGTGACTAAACACATTGACGAAGGGAAGGCGGTAGATATGGTTTATATGGATTTTAGCAAGGCGTTCGATAAGGTCCCCCATGCAAGGCTTCTAGAAAAAGTGAGAGGGCATGGGATCCAAGGGGCTGCTGCCCTGTGGATCCAGAACTGGCTTGCCCAAAGGATATTAGCCCAAAGGATTTCCACTCCATCTGACGAAGGAGCAGCGCTCCGAAAGCTAATGGTATTTGCTACCAAATAAACCTGTTGGACTTTAACCTGGTGTTGTTAAAACTCTTACTGTGTTTGCCCAAAGGAGGCAGAGAGTGGGTATAGATGGGTCTTTTTCTAAATGGAGGTCGGTCACCAGTGGTGTGCCCCAGGGATCTGTTCTGGGACCCTTGCTGTTTGTCATTTTCATAAATGACCTGGATGAGGAAGTGGAGGGATGGGTTGGTAAGTTTGCTGATGACACGAAGGTTGGTGGGGTTGTGGATAGTCTGGAGGGATGTCAGAAGTTACAGAGGGACATAGATAGGATGCAAGAACATAAGAAATAGGAGCAGGAGTAGGCCATCTAGCCCCTCGAGCCTGCCCCGCCATTCAATAAGATCATGGCTGATCTGAAGTGGATCAGTTCCACTTACCCACCTGATCCCTATAACCCCTAATTCCCCTACCGATCAGGAATCCATCTATCCGTGACTTAAACATATTCAACGAGGTAGCCTCCACCACTTCAGTGGGCAGAGAATTCCAGAGATTCACCACCCTCTGAGAGAAGAAGTTCCTCCTCAACTCTGTCCTAAACCGACCCCCCTTTATTTTGAGGCTGTGCCCTCTAGTTCTGGTTTCCTTTCTAAGTGGAAAGAATCTCTCCACTTCTACCCGATCCAGCCCCTTCATTATCTTATATGTCTCTATAAGATCACCCCTCAGCCTTCTAAACTCCAACGAGTACAAACCTAATCTGCTCAATCTCTCATCATAATCTACACCCCTCATCTCCGGTATCAACCTGGTGAACCTTCTCCGCGCTCCCTCCAAGGCCAATATATCCTTTCACAAGTAAGGGGACCAAAACTGCACCAAGACTGGGCGGAGAAGTGGCAGGTGGACTTCAACCCAGATAAATGGTCCATTTTGGTAGGTCAAATGGGATGAAGGAGTACAATATAAAGGGAAAGACTCTTAGTACTGTAGAGGATCAGAAGGACCTTGGGGTCCGGGTCCATAGGACTCTAAAATCGGCCCCGCAGGTGGAGGAGGTGGTTAAGAAGGTGTATGGTGTGCTGGCCTTTATCAATCGAGGGATTGAGTTTAGGAGTCCGGGGATAATGATGCAGCTATATAAGACCCTCGTCAGACCCCACTTGGAGTACTGTGCTCAGTTCTGGTCACCTCATTACAGGAAAGATGTGGAAATGATTGAAAGGGTGCAGAGGAGATTTACAAGGATGTTGCCTGGATTGAGTGGCATGCCTTATAAGGATAGGCTGAGGGAGCTTGGTCTTTTCTCCTTGGAGAGACGTAGGATGAGAGGAGACCTAATAGAGGTGTACAAGATGTTGAGAAGCATAGATCGGGTGGACTCTGAGGCTTTTTCCCAGAGTGGAAATGGTTGCTACGAGAGGATGCAGGTTTGAGGTGCTAGGGGGTAGGTACAGGGGAAATGTTAGGGGGAAGTTTTCCACACAAAGGGTGGTGGGCGAGTGGAATCGGCTGCCGTCAGTGGTGGTGGAGGCAAACTCAATAGGGTCTTTTAAGAGACTCCTGGATGAGTACATGGGACTTAGTAGGATGGAGGGTTATAGATAGGCCTAAAAGGTAGGGATATGTTCGGCACAACTTGTGGGGCTGAAGGGCCTGTTTTGTGCTGTAGTTTTTCTATGTTTCTTCTATGTTTCTACAAGGGGTCACAAGTTCAAGGTAAGGGGAGTAGGTTCAGTACAGATATGCGGGGAACGTATTTTACACAGAGGGTGGTGGGGGCCTGGAATGCACTACCAAGCAAAGTGGTTGAGGCAGACACGCTAGGATCATTTAAGACTTATCTAGATAGCCACCGGAACAGACTGGGAATAGAGGGATACAAACGGATGGTCTAGTTAGGAACACATGTTCAGCGCAGGCTTGGAGGGCCGAAGGGCCTGTTCCTGTGCTGTATTGTTCTTTGTTCTTTTGTGGGTGAGCAAAGTGTGTCTGTATTGTCTGGAGCTGAGAAGAATGAGTTGATATCTTTGGAACCCATGACAGGGATTGACCCTGAGAGGATGTTTTCCTGGTTGGGGAATCTGGAACTGAAGGCGCAGTATCCGGATTGAGCCGGTCATTAAAGCATTATGAATCTTTGGAATTCGCTGCCCCAGAGGGTTGTGGATGATCCGTCATTGACTATATTCAAGGCTGTGTCCGATTGAATCGAAGGATCTGGGGAACAGCCGGGAGAATGGAACTGAGGTCAAGTATCAGCCACGATCATATTGAATACCAGAGCAGACTCGACAGACCACTCCAACCTCTGATGTCTGAAATATTTGTCAGATACTGAGTACTTTCTGACCTGCTACAACAAATGCGCTTCTACTTCTGCGAACCTTCCACAAAGCATCAAAAACTTACTTTTATCAGATGCCTTTCCAATCATAAATATTTCCACAATGTTTCAGAGGGAGTGCTGTATTGTCAGAGAGTCAGCAGTGAGGGAGTGCTGCACTGTCAGAGGGTC
Source organism: Mustelus asterias (assembly GCF_964213995.1). Classification (NCBI taxonomy): domain Eukaryota; kingdom Metazoa; phylum Chordata; class Chondrichthyes; order Carcharhiniformes; family Triakidae; genus Mustelus; species Mustelus asterias. The sequence continues at coordinate 110,148,217 of NC_135812.1, read as the reverse complement.
AGTGCTGAGGGAGTGCCGCACTGTCAGAGGGTCAGTGCTGAGGGAGTGCTGCACTGTCAGAAGGTCAGTGCTGAGGGAGTGCCGCACTGTCAGAGGATCAGTACTGAGGGAGTGCCGCACTGTCAGAGGGTCAGTGCTGAGGGAGTGCCGCACTGTCAGAGGGTCAGTGCTGAGGGAGCGCCGCACTGTCAGAAGGTCAACACCAAGTGAGTGCTGAACTGTCAGAGGGTCAGTATTGAGGGAGCGCCGCACTGTCAGAGGGTCAGTGCTGAGGGAGTGCCGCACTGTCAGAAGGTCAGTGCTGAGGGAGTGCCACACTGTCAGAGGATCAGTACTGAGGGAGCGCCGCACTGTCAGAGGGTCAGTGCTGAGGGAGTGCCGCACTGTCAGAAGGTCAGTGCTGAGGGAGTGCCACACTGTCAGAGGATCAGTACTGAGGGAGCGCCGCACTGTCAGAGGGTCAGTGCTGAGGGAGTGCCACACTGTCAGAGGATCAGTGCTGAGGGAGTGCTGCACTGTCAGAAGGTCAGTGCTGAGGGAGTGCCGCACTGTTAGAGGGTCAGTACTGAGGGAGTGCTGCCTGTCAGAGGGTCAGTACTGAGGGGGTGCCGCACTGTCAGAGGGTCAGCACTGAGGGAGCGCCGCACTGCCAGAGGGTCAAAACGGAGGGAGTGCTGCACTGTCAGAGGGTCAGTACTGAGGGAATGCTGCACTGTCAGAGGGTCAGTACTGAGGGAGTGCCGCCGTGTCAGAGGGTCAGTACTGAGGGAGTGCCGCACTGTCAGAGGGTCAGTACTGAGGGAGTGCCACACTGTCAGAGGATCAGTACTGAGGGAGTGCCGCACTGTCAGAGGGTCAGTACTGAGGGAGTGCCGCACTGTCAGAGGGTCAGTACTGAGGGAGTGCCGCACTGTCAGAGGATCAGTACTGAGGGAGTGCCGCACTGTCAGAGGGTCAGTACTGAGGGAGTGCTGCACTGTCAGAGGGTCAGTGCTGAGGGAGTGCTGCACTGTCAGAAGGTCAGGACTGAGGGAGTGCTGCACTGTCAGAAGGTCAACACCAAGTGAGTGCTGAACTGTCAGAGGGTCAGTATTGAGGGAGCGCCGCACTGTCAGAGGGTCAGTGCTGAGGGAGTGCCGCACTGTCAGAAGGTCAGTGCTGAGGGAGTGCCACACTGTCAGAGGATCAGTACTGAGGGAGCGCCGCACTGTCAGAGGGTCAGTGCTGAGGGAGTGCCACACTGTCAGAGGATCAGTGCTGAGGGAGTGCTGCACTGTCAGAAGGTCAGTGCTGGGGGAGTGCCGCACTGTTAGAGGGTCAGTACTGAGGGAGTCCCGCCGTGTCAGAGGGTCAGTACTGAGGGAGTGCCGCACTGTCAGAGGGTCAGTACTGAGGGAGTGCCACACTGTCAGAGGGTCAGTGCCGTGGGTGTACCGCCCTGTCAGAGGGTCAGTACTGAGGGAGTGCCGCACTGTCAGAGGGTCAGTACTGAGGGAGTGCCGCACTGTCAGATGGTCAGTACTGAGGGAGTGCCACACTGTCAGAGGGTCAGTACTGAGGGAGTGCCGCCCTGTCAGAGGGTCAGTCCTGAGGGAGTGCTGCACTGTCAGAGAGTCAGTGCTGAGGGAGTGCCGCACTGTCAGAGGGTCAGTACTGAGGGAGTGCCGCACTGTCAGAGGGTCAGTACTGAGGGAGTGCCGCACTGTCAGAGGGTCAGTACTGAGGGAGTGCCGCACTGTCAGAGGGTCAGTGCTGAGGGAGTGCCGCACTGTCAGAGGGTCAGTACTGAGGGAGAGCCGCACTGTCAGAGGGTCAGTGCTGAGGGAGTGCCGCACTGTCAGAGGGTCAGTACTGAGGGAGAGCCGCACTGTCAGAGGGTCAGTGCTGAGGGAGTGCCGCACTGTCAGAGGGTCAGTACTGAGGGAGTGCCGCACTGTCAGAGGGTCAGTACTGAGGGAGTGCCGCACTGTCAGATTGCCCCAATCCTCTCCCTCCGCTGATATCTGGCTGAGCAGGTGATGATTGATTAATCCTGGTGTTTTCTGGTGGCAATGAGTGACAGGAGTCTGGGTTTCTGATATTTTCTCTCTCCTTTTATTGAACATTTAAATACAGCTGCATTGCATGAAGTGACAGAACTGCACAGACCCGGAACACTGACTCGATAATCTTCTCTTTATTGTGTAAACTTTGTCAATCAGATGACACTTTGCAGCTTCTGGTAGGCCCGAGGCTGTCGCCAGCCACTGTTACCGGAAAATACCCGCTTGAGTTTTACATTCAACTCTTGCCTGCCAATGTCTTTCTGTCTACTCCAGTCCGTGGATTGTTCCAGAAGCATTTTCATCAAGAATCTGAATCGTTCAATTTCCCAAACACCACATTGCTTCACCGTGCCACATCCTTCATTTAGTGCAAATAATTCAACAACAAACACCGACTTGAAACTCTGCAACCTCGGAGTTTCCCAATCACATTGTCAATCTGGGAGAGCACTGGATGGAGGGGTTGTCTGCACTGCTTCCCCTGTGAGCACAGACAGTTAAGGGGGGATTAGTTCAAAGTGCTCAAAGCCTGAAGAGGTTTAGACAGAGAATCGTGAGGAATTGCTTCCAGTTGCAGGAGGGATGGGAAGCAGAGGGACAGACGTTTAGTGCAGTTAACAAAGAAACTAGAGGGGGAGATGAGGAGAGTTTTGATTTTAATGCAGTGAGTTGTTGTGATCTGGGAGGTGCTGCCTGAAAGGGCGCTGCAAGCAGATTAAAGTTTTGAAAGTTTATTTACTCGTGTCACAGGTAAGGCTTACATTAACACTGCAATGAAGTTACTGTGAAAATCCCCTAGCCGCCACACTCCGGCACCTGTTCGGGTACACTGAGGGAGAATTTAGCACGGCCAATGCACCTAACCAGCACGTCTTTCAGACTGTGGAAGGAAACCGGAGCACCCGGAGGAAACCCACGCAGACACGGGGAGAACGTGCAAACTCCACACAGACAGCGACCCAAGCCAGGAATTGAACCCAGGTCCCTGGCGCTGTGAGGCAGTAGTGCCACTGTGCCACCAATAGGAACTTTCAAAAGGGAGTTGGAGAAATATTTGGAAAAGGAGAGATATGCAGGGTTATGGGGCATAAGGGGGAATGGGACAAATACAATCATTCAGGCTGCTTTGTGCTGTATGATTCGATTGGGACAAAGAATAAGCCAGGTTATCATCCAAGGCCAGGCTAGCTAAGAGGAAGAGCAGGCTGGGGGAGGTCGAACTCATTGGGCCTGGAGGTCTGGAGTGCATCTGCTTCAATGCAAGGAGTATAACAGGTAAGACAGATGAACTTAGAGCCTTGAGTTATCCGCGGAACCTGGATGTGGTTGTGGTACCGGAGACTTGGTTAAAAGAGGGACAGGACTGGCAGCTAAATATTCCGGGATATAAGTGTTTTAGGTGAGACAGAGGGGAAGGTAGAAGAGGTGGGGGAGTTGTAATACTAGTTAGGGAACATATTACAGCTGTACAGAGGGAGAACACCTTGGAGGAATCATATAATGAGACACTGTGGGTAGAGCTCAGAAACGGGAAGGGGGCAGTCGCTATGTTGGGGGTGTACTACAGGCCTCCCAACAGCCCATGGGAAGTTGAGGAATGGATATGTAAGCAGATTCTGGACAGATGTAGAAACAATAGGGTTGTTGTAGTGGGAAACTTTAATTCTCCTCACATTGACTGGAAATCCCTTAGGGCTAAGGGTCCGGATGGTGGGGAATTTGTTAAGTGTGTCCAGGAAGGCTTTTTGGAACAATGTGTATTTATGCTCAGGCATATTTCTGGTGAAGTATAGGCAATTAGCTGATTGGAATATTCCCCCTCACCCTTCATCCAGTTCACCCACACAGGCATTGAAACAAATTGCAATTTCATAAACTCCAGGGCGATTCTGCCTCAAAGGCAGAGCCTTAAATAAAAATACAGCCTGAAAGACTTGTCGAAAATATGTTGTGGGCAGAAAAGAGCAGAGCAAGCGAGCGGAGGGAGAAAGCCGGAGACAAGGGTTGATGGAACAGCCAGTGCTGGGCGGACGTGAGCAGAACAACAATTTTTATTCACCTCAGAAAAGATGTTCCTTGATTCAGGCAGACGCACAGCGAAGCTCCGATTTCTGATGGATAGACAGCGACCGGCAGGGTGTGCAGTCCACACAAATAAGCAGCATTTGCAGGACACAAACTCGACAGTCACCCCGGCGACCACCAGTCGTTTAAACTATCAACATGTTGACCTGCAGCCTAGACTGTTAGTTGAGCAGTTATTTATTCCACTCTCGCTCATAATGCCTCCCTTGTGACACCAGCTCCCCCCCCCCCCCCCCCCCACCCCCATCCTGAAGGTGCTGATTCTCACTGGAATGTGAGGCCAGTTTGTGAGGCCTTGGGCCTGGTGACTTTGGAAGAGTCACAGTGAGGGCTGATCCTGTTCTTATCCAACGTCCCCACACAAGCTATCAGGAAGTGGGCACACTGCCTGCCTGCTTGCCTGACTGTCCCCCCACCCGCCCCCCACTGCCATCCCTCCCCTGCCATCACCAAGCCAATGCCCTGAGACCAATTCTAGAACTTCCCACAATGGGATCAGCTGATCCAACACAATCCAAGGAAAGATACTGGGCATATTGCTGTCAGTAGTACATCGGGGAAATTGCAGCAACTCTCTATAACACGCTGCTGTCAGAGGTGTGAATGTCACACAGCTCGTCACAGTCAGTCTCCAGAGCAATGCCTCTGGGGGACCCAGCCCCAACAGGCGAGGGCAGCGGGCTACAGATACTCAGGGACCAGGAAGCAGCCTCTTCCTGGGAGCTGCTCTTGTGGCACAGATCCAGAATGATTTTTCCAACAGCTGCCGTCGGGTCCCCAGCTCTGGGGATCTCGGTGAGGCTCACCTCATTGGAGACACATGGTATCAGCCCTGTGTCCTGCCCGTGTGTGTAAACCCCCTCGGAGAGGCTCAATGATTGGGCTTCTCGCTGAAAACAAAGACTTCTGTTCTGGTGGAAGTGGCGATATTTCTGATACCTGCGCGCTTTGGACTGGGACGATCCTTTCTTACTCAGGAAATGGCTGTTGTTTGGATCATTCGCTTGCCCCGGGATATTCTTGCTCATCGATCCCACCTTCAGGTTCCGGCTGCTCTCTGTCGCTGACTCACTCGCTGCTTGAAAGCTGGTCGACTGCTCACACTCCTTCAGCTGCAGTTCATGCACTTGGAGAACATCTGGAGCACTGCCACTCAAACAGTAACCAATCTGCTGCCTAAACTCGGGGCCTGGATAGTACAGGAGATCCTGGTCCCTGGGGCTCAGTGCCTCACTGGAATCATAGTCGCTGTCAGTGGGGAGAAAGACTTCAGAGCAGCAGTCATCATCAGAACAACACTGGGAATCTACAAGACAAATGGAAAAGCTCAAAGCAAACTCATCAGAGCACCATCCAATTACCACCCGCTGCATTACACCCACTGGATTACACCCACTGGATTGCACTCACTGGATTACACCCACTGGATTACACCCACTGGATTGCACTCACTGGATTACACCCACTGGATTAACACCCAGTGGATTACACCCACTGGATTGCACTCGCTGGATTGCACTCACTGGATTACACCCGCTGGATTACACCCACTGGATTACACCCACTGGATTACACCCGCTGGATTACACCCACTGGATTACACCCGCTGGATTACACCCACTGGATTACACCCGCTGGATTGCACTCACTTGATTACACCCGCTGGATTACACCCACTGGATTACACCCACTGGACTACACCCGCTGGATTACACCTGCTGGATTACACCCACTGGATTACACCCACTGGATTACACCCACTGGACTAACACCCACTGGATTACTACCCACTGGATGAACACCCACTGGATTACACCCACTGGATTACTACCCACTGGATTACACCCACTGGACTAACACCCACTGGATTACTACCCACTGGATGAACACCCACTGGATTACACCCACTGGATTAACACCCACTGGATTAACACCCACTGGATTACTACCCATTGGATGAACACCCACTGGATTGCACTCACTGGATTACACACACTGGATTAACACCCACTGGATTGCACTCACTGGATTACACCCACTGGATTACTACCCACTGGATGAACACCCACTGGATTGCACTCACTGGATTACACCCACTGGATTAACACCCACTGGATTGCACTCACTGGATTACACCCATTGGATTAACACCCACTGGATTGCACCCACTGGATTACACCCATTGGATTAACACCCACTGGATTACAGCCACTGGATTACAGCCACTGGATTAACACCCACTGGATTACCACCCACTGGATTAACACCCACTGGATTACCACCCACTGGATTAACACCCACTGGATTACCACCCACTGGATTAACACCCACTGGATTACCACCCACTGGATTAACACCCACTGGATTAACACCCACTGGATTAACACCCACTGATTAAAATCTGCCAGGTTAACACTGGCCTGGGAACAGAGAAAGTGGCGTCGATGTTTAGAGTCAGAGTGGTAATTTTACTGATGCACCTCCCTATTTAAAATTGGAGTCGATATAAACATTTTAAATGTTGATGTTGAGGTGGAAAGTGATTCTGGTTAAAAACAGAAAGTGCTGGAAGATGTCAGAGGGTCTGGCAGCAGAGAAACAGAGTTAAAGCTTTGAGTCCAATATGACTTCCTTAGAGGTAAAGAGGGATAGAAATGTGATGGGTTAGAGACAGCTGGATTAGAGAGGTGTGAGAGTCATAGAGGTTTACAGCATGGAAAGGGCGGCACGGTAGCACAGTGGTTAGCACTGCTGCTTCACAGCTCCAGAGTCCTGGGTTCGATTCCCGGCTCGGGTCACTGTCTGTGTGGAGTTTGCACATTCTCCTCGTGTCTGCGTGGGTTTCCTCCGGGTGCTCCGGTTTCCTCCCACAGTCCAAAGATGTGCGGGTTAGGTTGATTGGCCAGGTTAAAAAATTGCCCCTTAGAGTCCTGGGATGTGTAGGTTAGAGGGATTAGCGGGTAAATATGTGGGGGTAGGGCCTGGGTGGGATTGTGGTCGGTGCAGACTCGATGGGCCGAATGGCCTCCTTCTGCACTGTAGGGTTTCTATGTTTCTATGAAACAGGCCCTTCGGCCCAACTTGTCCATGCCGCCCTTTTTTTCAAACCCCTAAGCTAGTCCCAATTGCCCATGTTTGGCCCATATCCCTCTATACCCATCGTACCCATGTAACTATCTAAATGCTTTTTAAAAGACAAAATTGTACCCGCCTCTACTATCCCATCACATCTCCATCCTCTGCTCTTCACAAGAAGAGTCACAGGGACTCCAAACATTAACTCTGTTTCTCTCTCCACAGATGCTGCAGTATTTCCAGCAAGTTTTGTTTTTATTTCAGATTTAAAGTTTTAAAGTTTAAAGTTTATTTATTAGTGTCACAAGTAGGCTTACATTAACACTGCAATGAAGCTAGTGTGACAATCCCCCCCGGTTCCTGTTTGGGTAACACTGAGGGAGAATTTAGCATGGCTGATGCACCCTAACCAGCACGTCTTTCAGACTGTGGGAGGAAACCGGAGCACCCGGAGGAAACCCACGCAGACACGGGGAGAACGTGCAAACTCCACACAGACAGTGACCCGAGCCGGGAATTGAACCCGGCTCCCTGGCGCTGTGAGGGAGCAACGCTAACCACTGTGCCACTGTGCTGCCCCGGGTCCCTGGCACTGTGAGGCAGCAGCGCTAACCACTGTGTCACCGTGCTGCCCCGGGTCCCTGGCACTGTGAGGGAGCAGCGCTAACCACTGTGCCACCGTGCTGCCCCGGGTCCCTGGCACTGTGAGGGAGCAGCGCTAACCACTGTGCCACCGTGCTGCCCCGGGTCCCTGGCACTGTGAGGCAGCAGTGCTAACCACTGTGCCACCGTGCTGCCCCGGGTCCCTGGCACTGTGAGACAGCAGTGCTAACCACTGTGCCACCGTGCTGCCCCGGGTCCCTGGCACTGTGAGGGAGCAGCGCTAACCACTGTGTCACCGTGCTGCCCTGGGTCCCTGGCACTGTGAGGCAGCAGTGCTAACCACTGTGCCACCGTGCTGCCCCGGGTCCCTGGCACTGTGAGGGAGCAGCGCTAACCACTGTGCCACCGTGCTGCCCCGGGTCCCTGGCACTGTGAGGCAGCAGTGCTAACCACTGTGCCACCGTGCTGCCCCGGGTCCCTGGCGCTGTGAGGCAGCAGTGCTAACCGCTGTGCTACTGTGCTGCCCCGGGTCCCTGGCGCTGTGAGGCAGCAGCGCTAACCACTGTGCCACCGTGTTACCCGGGTCCCTGGCGCTGTGAGGCAGCAGTGCTAACCACTGTGCCACCGTGCTGCCCCGGGTCCCTGGCGCTGTGAGGCAGCAGCGCTAACCACTGTGTCACCGTGCTGCCCCGGGTCCCTGGCGCTGTGAGGGAGCAGTGCTAACCACTGTGTCACCGTGCTGCCCCGGGTCCCTGGCGCTGTGAGGCAGCAGCGCTAACCACTGTGCCACCGTGCTGCCCCGGGTCCCTGGCGCTGTGAGGGAGCAGCGCTAACCACTGTGTCACCGTGCTGCCCCGGGTCCCTGGCGCTGTGAGGCAGCAGTGCTAACCACTGTGCCCTGCCAGGTTCCAGCATCTGCAGGATTTTGCTTTGATTGTGGGGTTTATACCCTGGTGTTAAATTAGTTCAGCCCAGGCTGTTTTTTTAAATAATTGATGGGATGTGGCTGCCACTGGCTGGAGCAGCACTTACTGCCCTTCCCTGAGGGCAGTTAATTGCTGTGGCTCTGGAGTCACATGTAGGCCAGACTGGGTAAGGACGGCAGATTTCCTTCCCTAAAGGACATTAGTGAACCAGAAGGGTTTTTCCGACAATGGTTTCATGATCATCAGTAGATTCTTAATTCCAGATTTTTATTGAATTCATATTTCACCATCTGCTGTGATGGGATTCGAACCCGGGGCCCCAGAACATTCCCCTGGGTCTGGATTACTAGACGAGTGACGATACGATTACACCACTACTTCCTATTGGAGTGGGTGTTTTCCGCCCGGCTCATTATGGGAAGGATAGTCGATACAAACATGGGAGATAAAAGAAGGATTCACTAGAATCTCTTAAATTTAGAAAGGAAATTTTGTAAAATAGTTTTTCTTGTGGAATAAAGAAGGTTATTGGATATCAGATGGAGCATTTCAAGACTCTGAAGACTGTTGAGGGGGTGAAAAGTGAGAGGTTGTCCTCAGTCCTTGCTGAATCAGTGATGAGGCACAGCGCCGAGCTTCATCGCTGGCAGAGTGTGGGGGCAGGTTACACAGCGGGTGTTAGAAAAGGAGGTAGTTTGAGATGTCTCCACTGGAGGGGTTGCAGAGGAGATTCACCAGGATGCTGCCTGGGATGGAGCGTTTAAGTTATGAAGAGAGGTTGGGTAAGGCTTGGGTTGTTTTCATTGGAGCAGAGAAGACTGAGGGGCGACCTGATCGAGGTGTTCAAGATTATTCGGGGCATGGACAGAGTGGATCAGGAGCAGCTGTTCCCCTTAGTTGAAGGGTCAGTCACGAGGGGGCATAGGTTCAAGATGAGGGGCAGGAAGTTTAGGGTGGATGTGAGAAAAAACTTTTTAACCCAGAGGGTGGTGAGGGTCTGGAATGCGCTGCCTGGGAGGGTGGTGGGGGCGGGATGCCTCACATCCTTTAAAAAGTACCTGGATGAACACTTGGTGCATCATCACATTCAGGGCTATGGGCCAAGTGCTGGTAGATGGGATAAGGTGGGAGTTCAGGTGTTTCTCATGTGTTGGTGCAGACTCGATGGGCTGAAGGGCCTCTTCTGCTCTGTATGATTGATGATACTGCGATTAGGGAGAGCACAGGACATCAATTAAAAGGGAACAGAGTACAGATTGAAAATGAAAATATTAAAGGGGTTGGAGAAGGCCACGGAAAAGGGGTTAGAGTGGAGTGCTGGAGTTGAAGAGTTTGCTCTGGGGAAGGAGGTGAATGGCCTTTACCGTGCTGTCGTTACTCTGAGTCAGTCAGTTAACAATCCAAATACTCCCTCCTTGAGATGGAGACAGTCGATGAATGATTTCAATTTTCCTCACCACACACGGCACTCCCGCGAGGATTCTCTGGCGAGGGGAATGGGGAAAGCAGATAGTCCATGTGGGAGGAAGTGGAATTGTTCTTTTCCTGCAGAGGCTCCACAGAGGAACTGATTAACCAGACGATCGGGAGCCCCCCTGAGGGCTGTTTGTTACGGGCATACTGCAATGCATCCATAATCCACCGTGTCTTTCTCCAGATCACATCCAGTTGCTGCAGGAGAAACAACAGGAAAAGTCATAGATACCTGCACACTTGCCTGTACCGCACACTCGCCTGTATCACACACTCGCCTGTACCGCACACTCGCCTGTACCACACACTCGCCCGTACCGCACACTCGCCCGTACCGCACACTCGCCCATACCACACACTCGCCCGTACCACACACTCGCCTGTACCACACACTCGCCTGTACCGCACACTCGCCTGTATCACACACTCGCCTGTACCGCACACTCGCCTGTACCACACACTCGCCCGTACCGCACACTCGCCCGTACCGCACACTCGCCCATACCACACACTCGCCCGTACCGCACACTCGCCTGTACCGCACTCGCCCGTACCGCACACTCGCCTGTACCACACACTCGCCTGTACCGCACACTTGCCCGTACCGCACACTCGCCTGTACCACACACTCGCCTGTACCGCACACTCGCCCGTACCGCACACTCGCCTGTACCGCACACTCGCCTGTACCGCACTCGCCCATACCACACACTCGCCCGTACCGCACACTCGCCTGTACCACACACTCGCCTGTACCGCACTCGCCCATACCACACACTTGCCCGTACCACACACTCGCCCATACCGCACACTCGCCTGTACCACACACTCGCCTGTACCGCACTCGCCCATACCACACACTCGCCCGTACCGCACACTCGCCTGTACCACACACTCGCCTGTACCGCACTCGCCCGTACCACACACTTGCCCGTACCACACACTCGCCCATACCGCACACTCGCCTGTACCACACACTCGCCTGTACCGCACACTCGCCCGTACCGCACACTCGCCTGTACCGCACACTCGCCTGTACCACACTCGCCCATACCACACACTCGCCCGTACCACACACTCGCCCATACCGCACACTCGCCTGTACCACACACTCGCCTGTACCGCACACTCGCCCGTACCGCACACTCGCCCGTACCGCACACTCGCCTGTACCACACACTCGCCCATACCGCACACTCGCCCGTACCGCACACTCGCCTGTACCACACACTCGCCTGTACCACACACTCGCCCGTACCACACACTCGCCCGTACCGCACACTCGCCTGTACCACACACTCGCCTGTACCGCACTCACCCATACCACACACTCGCCTGTACCACACACTCGCCTGTACCGCACTCACCCATACCACACACTCGCCCGTACCACACACTCGCCTGTACCACACACTCGCCTGTACCGCACTCACCCATACCACACACTCGCCCGTACCACACACTCGCCTGTACTGCACACTCGCCTGTACCACACACTCGCCTGTACCACACACTCGCCCGTACCGCACACTCGCCTGTACCACACACTCGCCCGTACCGCACACTCGCCTGTACCACACACTCGCCTGTACCGCACTCACCCATACCACACACTCGCCTGTACCACACACTCGCCTGTACCGCACTCACCCATACCACACACTCGCCCATACCACACACTCGCCCGTACCGCACACTCGCCTGTACCGCACACTCGCCCGTACTGCACACTCGCCCGTACTGCACACTCGCCCGTACCGCACACTCGCCTGTACCACACACTCGCCTGTACCACACTCGCCCATACCACACACTCGCCCGTACCACACACTCGCCCGTACCACACACTCGCCTGTACCGCACACTCGCCCATACCGCACACTCGACTGTACCGCACACTCGCCTGTACCGCACACTCGCCTGTACCGCACACTCGCCCGTACCGCACACTCGCCTGTACCACACACTCGCCTGTACCGCACTCGCCCATACCACACACTCGCCCGTACCACACACTCGCCCGTACCACACACTTGCCCATACCGCACACTCGCCTGTACCGCACACTCGCCTGTATCACACACTCGCCTGTACCGCACACTCGCCCGTACCGCACACTCGCCCGTACCACACACTCGCCCATACCGCACACTCGCCTGTATCACACACTCGCCTGTACCGCACACTCGCCTGTACCACACACTCGCCCGTACCGCACACTCGCCCGTACCACACACTCGCCCGTACCGCACACTCGCCCATACCACACACTCGCCCGTACCGCACACTCGCCTGTACCGCACTCGCCCATACCACACACTCGCCCGTACCGCACACTCGCCTGTACCGCACACTCGCCCGTACCGCACACTCGCCTGTACCGCACTCGCCCATACCACACACTCGCCCGTACCGCACACTCGCCTGTACCACACACTCGCCCGTACCGCACACTCGCCCGTACCGCACACTCGCCCATACCACACACTCGCCCGTACCGCACACTCGCCTGTACCGCACTCGCCCATACCACACACTCGCCCGTACCGCACACTCGCCTGTACCGCACTCGCCCATACCACACACTCGCCCATACCGCACACTCGCCTGTACCACACACTCGCCTGTACCGCACACTCGCCCGTACCGCACACTCGCCTGTATCACACACTCGCCTGTACCGCACACTCGCCTGTACCGCACACTCGCCTGTACCGCACTCGCCCATACCACACACTCGCCCGTACCGCACACTCGCCTGTACCACACACTCGCCTGTACCGCACTCGCCCATACCACACACTTGCCCGTACCACACACTCGCCCATACCGCACACTCGCCTGTACCACACACTCGCCTGTACCGCACTCGCCCATACCACACACTCGCCCGTACCGCACACTCGCCTGTACCACACACTCGCCTGTACCGCACTCGCCCGTACCACACACTTGCCCGTACCACACACTCGCCCATACCGCACACTCGCCTGTACCACACACTCGCCTGTACCGCACACTCGCCCGTACCGCACACTCGCCTGTACCGCACACTCGCCTGTACCACACTCGCCCATACCACACACTCGCCCGTACCACACACTCGCCCATACCGCACACTCGCCTGTACCACACACTCGCCTGTACCGCACACTCGCCCGTACCGCACACTCGCCCGTACCGCACACTCGCCTGTACCACACACTCGCCCATACCGCACACTCGCCCGTACCGCACACTCGCCTGTACCACACACTCGCCTGTACCACACACTCGCCCGTACCACACACTCGCCCGTACCGCACACTCGCCTGTACCACACACTCGCCTGTACCGCACTCACCCATACCACACACTCGCCTGTACCACACACTCGCCTGTACCGCACTCACCCATACCACACACTCGCCCGTACCACACACTCGCCTGTACCACACACTCGCCTGTACCGCACTCACCCATACCACACACTCGCCCGTACCACACACTCGCCTGTACTGCACACTCGCCTGTACCGCACACTCGCCTGTACCACACACTCGCCCGTACCGCACACTCGCCTGTACCACACACTCGCCCGTACCGCACACTCGCCTGTACCACACACTCGCCTGTACCGCACTCACCCATACCACACACTCGCCTGTACCACACACTCGCCTGTACCGCACTCACCCATACCACACACTCGCCCATACCACACACTCGCCCGTACCGCACACTCGCCTGTACCGCACACTCGCCCGTACTGCACACTCGCCCGTACTGCACACTCGCCCGTACCGCACACTCGCCTGTACCACACACTCGCCTGTACCACACTCGCCCATACCACACACTCGCCCGTACCACACACTCGCCCGTACCACACACTCGCCTGTACCGCACACTCGCCCATACCGCACACTCGACTGTACCGCACACTCGCCTGTACCGCACACTCGACTGTACCGCACACTCGCCTGTACCGCACACTCGCCTGTACCGCACACTCGCCCGTACCACACACTTGCCCGTACCGCACACTCGCCTGTACCGCACACTCGCCTGTACCGCACTCGCCCATACCACACACTCGCCCGTACCACACACTCGCCCGTACCACACACTTGCCCATACCGCACACTCGCCTGTACCGCACACTCGCCTGTACCGCACACTCGCCTGTACCACACACTCGCCTGTACCGCACACTCGCCCGTACCGCACACTCGCCCGTACCGCACACTCACCTGTACCGCACACTCACCTATACCGCACTCGCCTGTACCGCACACTCGCCCGTACCACACACTCGCCTGTACCGCACACTCGCCTGTACCGCACATTCACCTGTACCACACACTCGCCCGTACCACACACTTGCCCGTACCACACACTTGCCCGTACCGCACACTCGCCTGTACCGCACACTCGCCTGTACCGCACACTCGCCTGTACCACACACTTGCCCGTACCGCATACTCGCCTGTACCGCACACTCGCCTGTACCGCACACTCGCCTGTACCGCACTCGCCCATACCACACACTCGCCCGTACCGCACACTCGCCTGTACCGCACACTCGCCTGTACCGCACACTCACCTGTACCACACACTTGCCCGTACCACACACTTGCCCGTACCGCACACTCGCCTGTACCGCACACTCACCTGTACCGCACACTCGCCTGTACCACACACTCGCCTGTACCGCACACTCACCTGTACCGCACACTCGCCTGTACCACACACTCGCCTGTACCGCACACTCACCTGTACCGCACACTCGCCTGTACCACACACTCGCCCGTACCGCACACTCACCTGTACCGCACACTCGCCTGTACCACACACTCGCCTGTACCACACACTCGCCTGTACCGCACACTCGCCCGTACCGCACACTCACCTGTCCCGCACACATACCTGTACCGCACACTCACCTGTACCGCACACATGCCCGTACCACACACTCGCCTGTATCGCACACTCGCCCGTACCGCACACTCGCCCGCACCACACACTCGCCTGTACCGCACACTCGCCTGTACCGCACACTCGCCCGTACCGCACACTCGCCTGTACCGCACACTCACCTGTACCGCACACTCGCCTGTACCGCACACTCGCCCGCACCACACACTCACCTGTACCGCACACTCGCCCGTACCGCACACTCGCCTGTACCGCACACTCACCTGTACCGCACACTCACCTGTCCCGCACACATACCTGTACCGCACACTCACCTGTACCGCACACATGCCCGTACCACACACTTGCCTGTATCGCACACTCGCCCGTACCGCACACTCGCCCGCACCACACACTCGCCTGTACCGCACACTCGCCTGTACCGCACACTCGCCCGTACCGCACACTCGCCTGTACCGCACACTCGCCCGTACCGCACACTCGCCCGTACCGCACACTCGCCTGTATCGCACACTCGCCCGTAACACACACTCGCCTGTACCGCACACTCGCCCATACCGCACACTCGCCTGTATCACACACTCGCCTGTACCGCACACTCGCCTGTATCGCACACTCGCCCATATCGCACACTCGCCTGTATCGCACACTCGCCCGTACCGCACACTCACCTGTACCGCACACTCGCCCTTACCACATGCTCGTCTGCACCGCAGACTCGCCTGTATCGCACACTCGCCCGTACCGCACACTCACCCGTACCGCACACTCGCCTGTACCGCACACTCGCCTGTACCGCACACTCGCCTGTACCGCACACTCGCCCGTACCACACTCACACCCGTACCGCACACTTGCCTGCACCGCACACTCGCCCGTACCACACATTCACCTGTACCACACACTCGCCTGTATCGCACACTCGCCCGTACCGCACACTCACCTGTACCGCACACTCGCCTGTACCGCACACTCGCCTGTATCGCACACTTGCCCGTACTGCACACTCACCTGTACCGCACACTCGCCTGTACCGCACACTCGCCCGCACCACACACTCGCCTGTACCGCACACTCGCCTGTACCGCACACTCGCCCGTACCGCACACTCGCCTGTACCGCACACTCACCTGTACCGCACACTCGCCTGTACCGCACACTCGCCCGCACCACACACTCACCTGTACCGCACACTCGCCCGTACCGCACACTCGCCTGTACCGCACACTCACCTGTACCGCACACTCACCTGTCCCGCACACATACCTGTACCGCACACTCACCTGTACCGCACACATGCCCGTACCACACACTTGCCTGTATCGCACACTCGCCCGTACCGCACACTCGCCCGCACCACACACTCGCCTGTACCGCACACTCGCCTGTACCGCACACTCGCCCGTACCGCACACTCGCCTGTACCGCACACTCGCCCGTACCGCACACTCGCCCGTACCGCACACTCGCCTGTATCGCACACTCGCCCGTAACACACACTCGCCTGTACCGCACACTCGCCCATACCGCACACTCGCCTGTATCACACACTCGCCTGTACCGCACACTCGCCTGTATCGCACACTCGCCCATATCGCACACTCGCCTGTATCGCACACTCGCCCGTACCGCACACTCACCTGTACCGCACACTCGCCCTTACCACATGCTCGTCTGCACCGCAGACTCGCCTGTATCGCACACTCGCCCGTACCGCACACTCACCCGTACCGCACACTCGCCTGTACCGCACACTCGCCTGTACCGCACACTCGCCTGTACCGCACACTCGCCCGTACCACACTCACACCCGTACCGCACACTTGCCTGCACCGCACACTCGCCCGTACCACACATTCACCTGTACCACACACTCGCCTGTATCGCACACTCGCCCGTACCGCACACTCACCTGTACCGCACACTCGCCTGTACCGCACACTCGCCTGTATCGCACACTTGCCCGTACTGCACACTCACCTGTACCGCACACTCGCCTGTACCGCACACTCGCCCGCACCACACACTCGCCTGTACCGCACACTCGCCTGTACCGCACACTCGCCCGTACCGCACACTCGCCTGTACCGCACACTCACCTGTACCGCACACTCGCCTGTACCGCACACTCGCCCGCACCACACACTCACCTGTACCGCACACTCGCCCGTACCGCACACTCGCCTGTACCGCACACTCACCTGTACCGCACACTCACCTGTCCCGCACACATACCTGTACCGCACACTCACCTGTACCGCACACATGCCCGTACCACACACTTGCCTGTATCGCACACTCGCCCGTACCGCACACTCGCCCGCACCACACACTCGCCTGTACCGCACACTCGCCTGTACCGCACACTCGCCCGTACCGCACACTCGCCTGTACCGCACACTCGCCCGTACCGCACACTCGCCCGTACCGCACACTCGCCTGTATCGCACACTCGCCCGTAACACACACTCGCCTGTACCGCACACTCGCCCATACCGCACACTCGCCTGTATCACACACTCGCCTGTACCGCACACTCGCCTGTATCGCACACTCGCCCATATCGCACACTCGCCTGTATCGCACACTCGCCCGTACCGCACACTCACCTGTACCGCACACTCGCCCTTACCACATGCTCGTCTGCACCGCAGACTCGCCTGTATCGCACACTCGCCCGTACCGCACACTCACCCGTACCACACACTCGCCTGTACCGCACACTCGCCTGTACCGCACACTCGCCTGTACCGCACACTCGCCTGTACCGCACACTCGCCCGTACCACACTCACACCCGTACCGCACACTTGCCTGCACCGCACACTCGCCCGTACCACACATTCACCTGTACCACACACTCGCCTGTATCGCACACTCGCCCGTACCGCACACTCACCTGTACCGCACACTCGCCTGTACCGCACACTCGCCTGTATCGCACACTTGCCCGTACTGCACACTCACCTGTACCGCACACTCGCCTGTACCGCACACTCGCCTGTACCGCACACTCGCCCGTACCACACTCACACCCGTACCGCACACTTGCCTGCACCGCACACTCGCCCGTACCACACATTCACCTGTACCACACACTCGCCTGTACCGCACACTCGCCTGTACCGCACACTCGCCTGTACCGCACACTCGCCTGTACCGCACACTCGCCCGTACCGCACACTCGCCCGTACCGCACACTCACCTGTACCGCACACTCGCCTGTACCGCACACTCGCCTGTACCGCACGCTCACCTGTACCGCACGCTCACCTGTACCGCACACTCGCCCGTACCACACACTCGCCTGTACCGCACACTCGCCTGTACCGCACACTCACCTGTACCGCACACTCGTCCGTGCCACACACATGCCCGTAATGCACACTCACCTGTACCGCACACTCACCTGTACCGCACACTCGCCCATAACGCACACTCGCCCGTACCGCACACTCGCCCGTACCACACACTCACCCGTACCGCACACTCGCCCGTAACGCACACTCGCCCGTACCACACACTCACCCGTACCGCACACTCGCCCGTAACGCACACTCGCCCATACCACACACTCACCCGTACCACACACTCGCCCGTAACGCACACTCGCCCGTACCGCACACTCACCCGTAACGCACACTCGCCTGTACCGCACACTCGCCTGTATCGCACACTTGCCCGTACTGCACACTCACCTGTACCGCACACTCGCCTGTACCGCACACTCGCCCGCACCACACACTCGCCTGTACCGCACACTCGCCTGTACCGCACACTCGCCCGTACCGCACACTCGCCTGTACCGCACACTCACCTGTACCGCACACTCGCCTGTACCGCACACTCGCCCGCACCACACACTCACCTGTACCGCACACTCGCCCGTACCGCACACTCGCCTGTACCGCACACTCACCTGTACCGCACACTCACCTGTCCCGCACACATACCTGTACCGCACACTCACCTGTACCGCACACATGCCCGTACCACACACTTGCCTGTATCGCACACTCGCCCGTACCGCACACTCGCCCGCACCACACACTCGCCTGTACCGCACACTCGCCTGTACCGCACACTCGCCCGTACCGCACACTCGCCTGTACCGCACACTCGCCCGTACCGCACACTCGCCCGTACCGCACACTCGCCTGTATCGCACACTCGCCCGTAACACACACTCGCCTGTACCGCACACTCGCCCATACCGCACACTCGCCTGTATCACACACTCGCCTGTACCGCACACTCGCCTGTATCGCACACTCGCCCATATCGCACACTCGCCTGTATCGCACACTCGCCCGTACCGCACACTCACCTGTACCGCACACTCGCCCTTACCACATGCTCGTCTGCACCGCACACTCGCCTGTACCGCACACTCGCCTGTACCACACACTCGCCTGTACCGCACACTCGCCTGTACCGCACACTTGCCTGCACCGCACACTCGCCCGTACCACACATTCACCTGTACCACACACTCGCCTGTACCGCACACTCGCCTGTACCGCACACTCGCCTGTACCGCACACTCGCCTGTACCGCACACTCGCCCGTACCACACTCACACCCGTACCGCACACTTGCCTGCACCGCACACTCGCCCGTACCACACATTCACCTGTACCACACACTCGCCTGTATCGCACACTCGCCCGTACCGCACACTCACCTGTACCGCACACTCGCCTGTACCGCACACTCGCCTGTATCGCACACTTGCCCGTACTGCACACTCACCTGTACCGCACACTCGCCCGTACCACACTCACCTGTACCACACACTCGCCTGTACCGCACACTCGCCTGTACCGCACACTCGCCTGTACCGCACACTCGCCCGTACCGCACACTCGCCTGTACCGCACACTCGCCCGTACCACACTCACCTGTACCACACACTCGCCTGTACCGCACACTCGCCTGTACCGCACACTCGCCTGTACCGCACACTCGCCCGTACCGCACACTCGCCCGTACCGCACACTCACCTGTACCGCACACTCGCCTGTACCGCACACTCGCCTGTACCGCACGCTCACCTGTACCGCACGCTCACCTGTACCGCACACTCGCCCGTACCACACACTCGCCTGTACCGCACACTCGCCTGTACCGCACACTCACCTGTACCGCACACTCGTCCGTGCCACACACATGCCCGTAATGCACACTCACCTGTACCGCACACTCACCTGTACCGCACACTCGCCCATAACGCACACTCGCCCGTACCGCACACTCGCCCGTACCACACACTCACCCGTACCGCACACTCGCCCGTAACGCACACTCGCCCGTACCACACACTCACCCGTAACGCACACTCGCCCGTAACGCACACTCGCCCATACCACACACTCACCCGTACCACACACTCGCCCGTAACGCACACTCGCCCGTACCGCACACTCACCCGTACCGCACACTCGCCTGTACCGCACACTCGCCTGTACCGCACACTCGCCTGTACCGCACACTCGCCCGTACCGCACTCACACCCGTACCGCACACTTGCCTGCACCGCACACTCGCCCGTACCACACATTCACCTGTACCACACACTCGCCTGTATCGCACACTCGCCCGTACCGCACACTCACCTGTACCGCACACTCGCCTGTACCGCACACTCGCCTGTATCGCACACTTGCCCGTACTGCACACTCACCTGTACCGCACACTCGCCTGTACCGCACACTCGCCCGCACCACACACTCGCCTGTACCGCACACTCGCCTGTACCGCACACTCGCCCGTACCGCACACTCGCCTGTACCGCACACTCACCTGTACCGCACACTCGCCTGTACCGCACACTCGCCCGCACCACACACTCACCTGTACCGCACACTCGCCCGTACCGCACACTCGCCTGTACCGCACACTCACCTGTACCGCACACTCACCTGTCCCGCACACATACCTGTACCGCACACTCACCTGTACCGCACACATGCCCGTACCACACACTTGCCTGTATCGCACACTCGCCCGTACCGCACACTCGCCCGCACCACACACTCGCCTGTACCGCACACTCGCCTGTACCGCACACTCGCCCGTACCGCACACTCGCCTGTACCGCACACTCGCCCGTACCGCACACTCGCCCGTACCGCACACTCGCCTGTATCGCACACTCGCCCGTAACACACACTCGCCTGTACCGCACACTCGCCCATACCGCACACTCGCCTGTATCACACACTCGCCTGTACCGCACACTCGCCTGTATCGCACACTCGCCCATATCGCACACTCGCCTGTATCGCACACTCGCCCGTACCGCACACTCACCTGTACCGCACACTCGCCCTTACCACATGCTCGTCTGCACCGCAGACTCGCCTGTATCGCACACTCGCCCGTACCGCACACTCACCCGTACCGCACACTCGCCTGTACCGCACACTCGCCTGTACCGCACACTCGCCTGTACCGCACACTCGCCCGTACCACACTCACACCCGTACCGCACACTTGCCTGCACCGCACACTCGCCCGTACCACACATTCACCTGTACCACACACTCGCCTGTATCGCACACTCGCCCGTACCGCACACTCACCTGTACCGCACACTCGCCTGTACCGCACACTCGCCTGTATCGCACACTTGCCCGTACTGCACACTCACCTGTACCGCACACTCGCCTGTACCGCACACTCGCCCGCACCACACACTCGCCTGTACCGCACACTCGCCTGTACCGCACACTCGCCCGTACCGCACACTCGCCTGTACCGCACACTCACCTGTACCGCACACTCGCCTGTACCGCACACTCGCCCGCACCACACACTCACCTGTACCGCACACTCGCCCGTACCGCACACTCGCCTGTACCGCACACTCACCTGTACCGCACACTCACCCGTACCACACACTCGCCTGTACCGCACACTCGCCTGTACCGCACACTCGCCTGTACCGCACACTCGCCTGTACCGCACACTCGCCCGTACCACACTCACACCCGTACCGCACACTTGCCTGCACCGCACACTCGCCCGTACCACACATTCACCTGTACCACACACTCGCCTGTATCGCACACTCGCCCGTACCGCACACTCACCTGTACCGCACACTCGCCTGTACCGCACACTCGCCTGTATCGCACACTTGCCCGTACTGCACACTCACCTGTACCGCACACTCGCCTGTACCGCACACTCGCCTGTACCGCACACTCGCCCGTACCACACTCACACCCGTACCGCACACTTGCCTGCACCGCACACTCGCCCGTACCACACATTCACCTGTACCACACACTCGCCTGTACCGCACACTCGCCTGTACCGCACACTCGCCTGTACCGCACACTCGCCTGTACCGCACACTCGCCCGTACCGCACACTCGCCTGTACCGCACACTCGCCTGTACCGCACACTCGCCTGTACCGCACACTCGCCTGTACCGCACACTCGCCCGTACCGCACACTCGCCCGTACCGCACACTCACCTGTACCGCACACTCGCCTGTACCGCACACTCGCCTGTACCGCACGCTCACCTGTACCGCACGCTCACCTGTACCGCACACTCGCCCGTACCACACACTCGCCTGTACCGCACACTCGCCTGTACCGCACACTCACCTGTACCGCACACTCGTCCGTGCCACACACATGCCCGTAATGCACACTCACCTGTACCGCACACTCACCTGTACCGCACACTCGCCCATAACGCACACTCGCCCGTACCACACACTCACCCGTACCGCACACTCGCCCGTAACGCACACTCGCCCGTACCACACACTCACCCGTACCGCACACTCGCCCGTAACGCACACTCGCCCATACCACACACTCACCCGTACCACACACTCGCCCGTAACGCACACTCGCCCGTACCGCACACTCACCCGTAACGCACACTCGCCTGTACCGCACACTCGCCTGTATCGCACACTTGCCCGTACTGCACACTCACCTGTACCGCACACTCGCCTGTACCGCACACTCGCCCGCACCACACACTCGCCTGTACCGCACACTCGCCTGTACCGCACACTCGCCCGTACCGCACACTCGCCTGTACCGCACACTCACCTGTACCGCACACTCGCCTGTACCGCACACTCGCCCGTACCGCACACTCGCCTGTACCGCACACTCACCTGTACCGCACACTCGCCTGTACCGCACACTCGCCCGTACCGCACACTCGCCTGTACCGCACACTCACCTGTACCGCACACTCACCTGTCCCGCACACATACCTGTACCGCACACTCACCTGTACCGCACACATGCCCGTACCACACACTTGCCTGTATCGCACACTCGCCCGTACCGCACACTCGCCCGCACCACACACTCGCCTGTACCGCACACTCGCCTGTACCGCACACTCGCCCGTACCGCACACTCGCCTGTACCGCACACTCGCCCGTACCGCACACTCGCCCGTACCGCACACTCGCCTGTATCGCACACTCGCCCGTAACACACACTCGCCTGTACCGCACACTCGCCCATACCGCACACTCGCCTGTATCACACACTCGCCTGTACCGCACACTCGCCTGTATCGCACACTCGCCCATATCGCACACTCGCCTGTATCGCACACTCGCCCGTACCGCACACTCACCTGTACCGCACACTCGCCCTTACCACATGCTCGTCTGCACCGCAGACTCGCCTGTATCGCACACTCGCCCGTACCGCACACTCACCCGTACCACACACTCGCCTGTACCGCACACTCGCCTGTACCGCACACTCGCCTGTACCGCACACTCGCCTGTACCGCACACTCGCCCGTACCACACTCACACCCGTACCGCACACTTGCCTGCACCGCACACTCGCCCGTACCACACATTCACCTGTACCACACACTCGCCTGTATCGCACACTCGCCCGTACCGCACACTCACCTGTACCGCACACTCGCCTGTACCGCACACTCGCCTGTATCGCACACTTGCCCGTACTGCACACTCACCTGTACCGCACACTCGCCTGTACCGCACACTCGCCTGTACCGCACACTCGCCCGTACCACACTCACACCCGTACCGCACACTTGCCTGCACCGCACACTCGCCCGTACCACACATTCACCTGTACCACACACTCGCCTGTACCGCACACTCGCCTGTACCGCACGCTCACCTGTACCGCACACTCGCCTGTACCGCACACTCGCCTGTACCGCACACTCGCCCGTACCGCACACTCGCCCGTACCGCACACTCACCTGTACCGCACACTCGCCTGTACCGCACACTCGCCTGTACCGCACGCTCACCTGTACCGCACGCTCACCTGTACCGCACACTCGCCCGTACCACACACTCGCCTGTACCGCACACTCGCCTGTACCGCACACTCGCCTGTACCGCACACTCGCCTGTACCGCACACTCGCCCGTACCGCACACTCGCCTGTACCGCACACTCGCCTGTACCGCACACTCGCCTGTACCGCACACTCGCCTGTACCGCACACTCGCCCGTACCGCACACTCGCCCGTACCGCACACTCACCTGTACCGCACACTCGCCTGTACCGCACACTCGCCTGTACCGCACGCTCACCTGTACCGCACGCTCACCTGTACCGCACACTCGCCCGTACCACACACTCGCCTGTACCGCACACTCGCCTGTACCGCACACTCACCTGTACCGCACACTCGTCCGTGCCACACACATGCCCGTAATGCACACTCACCTGTACCGCACACTCACCTGTACCGCACACTCGCCCATAACGCACACTCGCCCGTACCACACACTCACCCGTACCGCACACTCGCCCGTAACGCACACTCGCCCGTACCACACACTCACCCGTACCGCACACTCGCCCGTAACGCACACTCGCCCATACCACACACTCACCCGTACCACACACTCGCCCGTAACGCACACTCGCCCGTACCGCACACTCACCCGTAACGCACACTCGCCTGTACCGCACACTCGCCTGTATCGCACACTTGCCCGTACTGCACACTCACCTGTACCGCACACTCGCCTGTACCGCACACTCGCCCGCACCACACACTCGCCTGTACCGCACACTCGCCTGTACCGCACACTCGCCCGTACCGCACACTCGCCTGTACCGCACACTCACCTGTACCGCACACTCGCCTGTACCGCACACTCGCCCGTACCGCACACTCGCCTGTACCGCACACTCACCTGTACCGCACACTCGCCTGTACCGCACACTCGCCCGTACCGCACACTCGCCTGTACCGCACACTCACCTGTACCGCACACTCACCTGTCCCGCACACATACCTGTACCGCACACTCACCTGTACCGCACACATGCCCGTACCACACACTTGCCTGTATCGCACACTCGCCCGTACCGCACACTCGCCCGCACCACACACTCGCCTGTACCGCACACTCGCCTGTACCGCACACTCGCCCGTACCGCACACTCGCCTGTACCGCACACTCGCCCGTACCGCACACTCGCCCGTACCGCACACTCGCCTGTATCGCACACTCGCCCGTAACACACACTCGCCTGTACCGCACACTCGCCCATACCGCACACTCGCCTGTATCACACACTCGCCTGTACCGCACACTCGCCTGTATCGCACACTCGCCCATATCGCACACTCGCCTGTATCGCACACTCGCCCGTACCGCACACTCACCTGTACCGCACACTCGCCCTTACCACATGCTCGTCTGCACCGCAGACTCGCCTGTATCGCACACTCGCCCGTACCGCACACTCACCCGTACCACACACTCGCCTGTACCGCACACTCGCCTGTACCGCACACTCGCCTGTACCGCACACTCGCCTGTACCGCACACTCGCCCGTACCACACTCACACCCGTACCGCACACTTGCCTGCACCGCACACTCGCCCGTACCACACATTCACCTGTACCACACACTCGCCTGTATCGCACACTCGCCCGTACCGCACACTCACCTGTACCGCACACTCGCCTGTACCGCACACTCGCCTGTATCGCACACTTGCCCGTACTGCACACTCACCTGTACCGCACACTCGCCTGTACCGCACACTCGCCTGTACCGCACACTCGCCCGTACCACACTCACACCCGTACCGCACACTTGCCTGCACCGCACACTCGCCCGTACCACACATTCACCTGTACCACACACTCGCCTGTACCGCACACTCGCCTGTACCGCACGCTCACCTGTACCGCACACTCGCCTGTACCGCACACTCGCCTGTACCGCACACTCGCCCGTACCGCACACTCGCCCGTACCGCACACTCACCTGTACCGCACACTCGCCTGTACCGCACACTCGCCTGTACCGCACGCTCACCTGTACCGCACGCTCACCTGTACCGCACACTCGCCCGTACCACACACTCGCCTGTACCGCACACTCGCCTGTACCGCACACTCACCTGTACCGCACACTCGTCCGTGCCACACACATGCCCGTAATGCACACTCACCTGTACCGCACACTCACCTGTACCGCACACTCGCCCATAACGCACACTCGCCCGTACCGCACACTCGCCCGTACCACACACTCACCCGTAACGCACACTCACCCGTACCACACACTCGCCTGTACCACACACTCACCCGTAACGCACACTCGCCTGTACCACACACTCGCCTGTACCACACACTCACCCGTAACGCACACTCGCCTGTACCGCACACTCGCCCGTAACGCACACTCGCCCGTACCACACACTCACCCGTAACGCACACTCGCCCGTAACGCACACTCGCCCGTAACGCACACTCGCCCATACCACACACTCACCCGTACCACACACTCACCCGTAACGCACACTCGCCTGTACCGCACATGCGCCTGTCGAGGGGTTTATATATAGAATAACAAATACCCGGGAGTGAGTTACAGACTGGAATCTAATCAAGGGGTTTGGAGTGGTTTATATATAGAATAACAGCTCCCCGGGAGTGAGTTACAGACTGGAATCTAATCGAGGGGTTCGGGGTGGTTTATATATAGAATAACAAATACCCGGGAGTGAGTTACAGACTGGAATCTAATCAAGGGGTTTGGAGTGGTTTATATATAGAATAACAGCTCCCCGGGAGTGAGTTACAGACTGGAATCTAATCGAGGGGTTCGGGGTGGTTTATATATAGAATAACAGATACCCGGGAGTGAGTTACAGACTGGAATCTAATCGAGAGGTTCAGGATGGTTTATATATAGAATAACAGATACCTGAGAGTGAGTTACAGACTGGAATCTAATCGAGGGGTTCGGGGTGGTTTATATATAGAATAACAGATACTTGGGAGTGAGTTACAGACTGGAATCTAATCGAGAGGTTCAGGATGGTTTATATATAGAATAACAGATACCTGAGAGTGAGTTACAGACTGGAATCTAATCGAGGGGTTCGGGGTGGTTTATATATAGAATAACAGATACCTGGGAGTGAGTTACAGACTGGAATCTAATCGAGGGGTTCAGGGTGGTTTATATATAGAATCACAGATACCCGGGAGTGAGTTACAGACTGGAATCTAATCGAGGGGTTCGGGGTGGTTTATATATAGAATAACAGCAACCTGGGAGTGAGTTACAGACTGGAATCTAATCGAGGGGTTCGGGGTGGTTTATATATAGAATAACAGATACCTGGGAGTGAGTTACAGACTGGAATCTAATCGAGAGGTTCAGGATGGTTTATATATAGAATAACAGATACCTGAGAGTGAGTTACAGACTGGAATCTAATCGAGGGGTTCGGGGTGGTTTATATATAGAATAACAGATACCTGGGAGTGAGTTACAGACTGGAATCTAATCGAGGGGTTCAGGGTGGTTTATATATAGAATAACAGATATCCAGGAGTGAGTTACAGACTGGAATCTAATCGAGGGGTTCGGGGTGGTTTATATGTAGAATAACAGATACCCGGGAGTGAGTTACAGACTGGAATCTAATCGAGGGGTTCGGGGTGGTTTATATATAGAATAACTGATACCCGGGAGTGAGTTACAGACTGGAATCTAATCGAGGGGTTCGGGGTGGTTTATATATAGAATAACTGATACCCGGGAGTGAGTTACAGACTGGAATCTAATCGAGGGCTCTGGGCATTTCTGAATGGAATATGAAGTGCTGCGGTCCTACCTGCACTGACTCTGACACCATCTTTTGTCTCTGTTTTGCAGCGAGAAGCTCTTCATCTGAAATAGCCTCTCGCACGACTTGCTGGGAAATGAGTGAGTCTATCTCCAGTAGCGTGGACACAAGGCAGTACCGACTCATGAATCTTTCCCTGTAGCAGCAGAAGTGCACTGTTGGAGCGGAGAACAGGAGCAATGTGTCAGAATGTGATACTGTACTAACTGTTTGATGTTCCAGAGTGACATTCCTCACAACCCCTCACCAAGACTCCCAAACACCCAATTAATCAACATCTAAATCAAGTTCACATTTCATCTTCACACGTCTTCACAGAACTGCCATCATAGAAACATAGAAACTAGAAGCAGGAGGAGGCCATTCAGCCCTTCGAGTCTGCTCTGCCATTCATTTTGATCATGGCTGATCATCGAATTCAATATCCTGATTCCCCCCTTCCCCCCATATCCCTCGAACCCATTAGCCCCAAGAGCGAAGTTGAAATTCTTCTTGAAATTCGACAATGTTTTTGCCTCAACTACTTTCTGTGGGAGTGAATTCCACACATTCACCACTCTCTGGGTGAAGAAATTTCTCCTCACCTCAGTTCTAAAAGTTTATCCCTTATCCTCAAACTATGACCCCTAGTTCTGGACTCCCCCACCATTGGGAACATTCTTTCTGAATCTACCCTGTCTAACCCTGTTAGAATTTTATAAGTTTCTATGAGATCCCCTCTCACTCTTCTAAACTCCAGTGAATATAATCCGAACCCACCTAGTCTCTCCTCATATGACAGACCTGCCATCCCAGGAATCAGCCTGGTAAACCTTCGCTGTACTCCCTCTATAGCAAGGACATCCTTCCTCAGATAAGGTCACCAAAACTGTACACAATACTCCAGGTGTGGCCTCACCAACGCCCTATACAATTGCAGCAAAACATCCCAGCTCCTGTACTCAAATCCTCTCGCTATGAAGGACAACATACCATTTGCCTTCTTTACTGCCTGCGGTACCTGCGCGCTTACTTTCAGCGACTGATGCACGAGGGCTCCAAGGTCTCGCTGAGTATCCACCTCTCTCAATTTACACCCATTCAAATAATAATCTGTCTTGCTATTATTGCTACCAAAATATGGTTCAGGTTGAAATGAACTCTGTTCCGGTTTCCAATTCTCCCGTTCTGGAATTTGACCTCAAGATAAACAACAACAGCAGAATGAAAATTAGAAATTTGCACTCGCCACTCCTGTATCTTACACTCACGCTCCGGTATCTTCCACTCGCGCTCCGGTATCTTACACTCGCGCTCCGGTATCTTACACTCGCCGCTCCTGTATCTTACACTCACGCTCCGGTATCTTCCACTCGCGCTCCGGTATCTTACACTCGCCGCTCCTGTATCTTACACTCGCGCTCCGGTATCTTACACTCGCGCTCCGGTATCTTACACTCACGCTCCTGTATCTTACACTCGCTGCTCCGGTATCTTACACTCGCTGCTCCGGTATCTTACACTCGCGCTCCGGTATCTTACACTCGCTGCTCCGGTATCTTACACTCGCTGCTCCTGTATCTTACACTCGCTGCTCCGGTATCTTACACTCGCGCTCCGGTATCTTACACTCGCTGCTCCGGTATCTTACACTCGCGCTCCGGTATCTTACACTCGCTGCTCCGGTATCTTACACTCGCGCTCCGGTATCTTACACTCGCTGCTCCGGTATCTTACACTCGCTGCTCCTGTATCTTACACTCGCTGCTCCGGTATCTTACACTCGCGCTCCGGTATCTTACACTCGCTGCTCCGGTATCTTACACTCGCGCTCCGGTATCTTACACTCGCTGCTCCGGTATCTTACACTCGCTGCTCCGGTATCTTACACTCGCTGCTCCTGTATCTTACACTCGCTGCTCCGGTATCTTACACTCGCGCTCCGGTATCTTACACTCGCTGCTCCGGTATCTTACACTCGCGCTCCGGTATCTTACACTCGCTGCTCCGGTATCTTACACTCGCTGCTCCTGTATCTTACACTCGCGCTCCGGTATCTTACACTCGCTGCTCCGGTATCTTACACTCGCGCTCCGGTATCTTACACTCGCTGCTCCGGTATCTTACACTCGCTGCTCCGGTATCTTACACTCGCTGCTCCTGTATCTTACACTCGCTGCTCTGGTATCTTACACTCGCGCTCCGGTATCTTACACTCGCTGCTCCGGTATCTTACACTCGCGCTCCGGTATCTTACACTCGCGCTCCGGTATCTTACACTCGCCATTCCTGTATCTTACACTCGCCATTCCTGTATCTTACACTGGCCACTCTGGTATCTTACACTCGCGCTCCGGTATCGTACACTCGCTGCTCCTGTATCTTACACTCGCTGCTCCGATATCTTACACTCGCGCTCCTGTATCTGACACTCACCACTCCGGTATCTTACACTCGCGGCTCCGGTATCCCACACTCGTGCTCTGATATCTTACACTCGCCACTCCGGTATCTTACACTCACTGCTCCGGTATCTTACACTCGCTGCTCCAGTATCTTACACTCGCGCTCCTGTATCTTACACTCGCCACTCCTGTATCTTACACTCGCGCTCCTGTATCTTACACTCGCTGCTCCGGTATCTTATACTCGCGCTCCTGTATCTTACACTCGCGCTCCAGTATCTTACATTCGCCACTCCTGTATCTTACACTCGTGCTCCTGTATCTTACACTCACGCTCCGGTATCTTACACTCGTGCTCCTGTATCTTACACTCACGCTCCGGTATCTTACACTCACGCTCCGGTATCTTACACTCACGCTCCAGTATCTTACACTCGTGCTCCTGTATCTTACACTCGTGCTCCTGTATCTTACACTCACGCTCCGGTATCTTACACTCACGCTCCAGTATCTTACACTCGTGCTCCTGTATCTTACACTCGTGCTCCTGTATCTTACACTCACGCTCCGGTATCTTACACTCACGCTCCGGTATCTTACACCCGCATTTCTGTATCTTACACTCGCGCTCCTGTATCTTACACTTGCCACTCCTGTATCTTACACTCACGCTCCGGGATCTTACACTCGTGCTCCGGTATCTTACACTCGCATTCCTGTATCTTACACTCGCGCTCCTGTATCTTACACTTGCCACTCCTGTATCTTACACTCACGCTCCGGTATCTTACACTCGCGCTCCTGTATCTTACACTTGCCACTCCTGTATCTTACACTCGCCGCTCCGGTATCTTACACTCGCTGCTCCTGTATCTTACACTCGCGCTCCTGTATCTTACACTCGCTACTCCTGTATCTTACACTCGCTGCTCCTGTATCTTACACTCGCGCTCCTGTATCTTACACTCGCCACTCCTGTATCTTACACTCGCCGCTCCGGTATCTTCCACTCGCTGCTCCGGTATCTTATACTCGCGCTCCGGTATCTTACACTCGCCACTCCTGTATCTTACACTCGCTGCTCCTGTATCTTACACTCGCTGCTCCTGTATCTTACACTCGCTGCTCCTGTATCTTACACTCGCGCTCCTGTATCTTACACTCGCGCTCCTGTATCTTACACTCGCGCTCCTGTATCTTACACTCGCTGCTCCGGTATCTTATACTCGCCGCTCCGGTATCTTACACTCGCTGCTCCGGTATCTTACACTCGCGCTCTGGTATCTTACACTCGCTGCTCCGGTATCTTACACTCGCTGCTCCGGTATCTTACACTCGCTGCTCCTGTTTCTTACACTCGCGCTCCTGTATCTTACACTCGCGCTCCTGTATCTTACACTCGCGCTCCTGTATCTTACACTCGCCGCTCCGGTATCTTACACTCGCGCTCCTGTATCTTACACTCGCGCTCCTGTATCTTACACTTGCGCTCCGGTATCTTACACTCGCTGCTCCTGTATCTTACACTCGCTGCTCCGGTATCTTACACTCGCGCTCCTGTATCTTACACTCGCGCTCCGATATCTTACACTCACGCTTCTGTATCTTACACTCGCTGCTCCTGTATCTTACACTCGCTGCTCCGGTATCTTACACTCGCTGCTCCGGTATCTTACACTCGCTGCTCCTGTATCTTACACTCGCGCTCCTGTATCTTACACTCGCTGCTCCAGTATCGTACACTTGCGCTCCTGTATCTTCCACTCGCGCTCCTGTATCTTACACTCGCCGCTCCGGTATCTTACACTCGCGCTCCTGTATCTTACACTCGCGCTCCTGTATCTTACACTCGCGCTCCGGTATCTTACACTCGCTGCTCCTGTATCTTACACTCGCTGCTCCGGTATCTTACACTCGCGCTCCTGTATCTTACACTCGCGCTCCGATATCTTACACTCGCTGCTCCTGTATCTTACACTCGCTGCTCCGGTATCTTACACTCGCGCTCCTGTATCTTACACTCGCGCTCCTGTATCTTACACTTGCCACTCCTGTATCTTACACTCGCCGCTCCGGTATCTTACACTCGCTGCTCCTGTATCTTACACTCGCGCTCCTGTATCTTACACTCGCTACTCCTGTATCTTACACTCGCTGCTCCTGTATCTTACACTCGCGCTCCTGTATCTTACACTCGCCACTCCTGTATCTTACACTCGCCGCTCCGGTATCTTCCACTCGCTGCTCCGGTATCTTATACTCGCGCTCCGGTATCTTACACTCGCCACTCCTGTATCTTACACTCGCTGCTCCTGTATCTTACACTCGCTGCTCCTGTATCTTACACTCGCTGCTCCTGTATCTTACACTCGCGCTCCTGTATCTTACACTCGCGCTCCTGTATCTTACACTCGCGCTCCTGTATCTTACACTCGCTGCTCCGGTATCTTATACTCGCCGCTCCGGTATCTTACACTCGCTGCTCCGGTATCTTATACTCGCGCTCTGGTATCTTACACTCGCTGCTCCGGTATCTTACACTCGCTGCTCCGGTATCTTACACTCGCTGCTCCTGTTTCTTACACTCGCGCTCCTGTATCTTACACTCGCGCTCCTGTATCTTACACTCGCGCTCCTGTATCTTACACTCGCGCTCCGGTATCTTACACTCGCCGCTCCGGTATCTTACACTCGCGCTCCTGTATCTTACACTCGCGCTCCTGTATCTTACACTTGCGCTCCGGTATCTTACACTCGCTGCTCCTGTATCTTACACTCGCTGCTCCGGTATCTTACACTCGCGCTCCTGTATCTTACACTCGCGCTCCGATATCTTACACTCACGCTTCTGTATCTTACACTCGCTGCTCCTGTATCTTACACTCGCTGCTCCGGTATCTTACACTCGCTGCTCCGGTATCTTACACTCGCTGCTCCTGTATCTTACACTCGCGCTCCTGTATCTTACACTCGCTGCTCCAGTATCTTACACTTGCGCTCCTGTATCTTCCACTCGCGCTCCTGTATCTTACACTCGCCGCTCCGGTATCTTACACTCGCGCTCCTGTATCTTACACTCGCGCTCCTGTATCTTACACTCGCGCTCCGGTATCTTACACTCGCTGCTCCTGTATCTTACACTCGCTGCTCCGGTATCTTACACTCGCGCTCCTGTATCTTACACTCGCGCTCCGATATCTTACACTCGCTGCTCCTGTATCTTACACTCGCTGCTCCGGTATCTTACACTCGCGCTCCTGTATCTTACACTCGTTGCTCCTGTATCTTACACTCACGCTCCGGTATCTTACACTCGCTGCTCCTGTATCTTACACTCGCTGCTCCGGTATCTTACACTCGCGCTCCTGTATCTTACACTCGCGCTCCGGTATCTTACACTCGCGCTCCGATATCTTACACTCGCGCTCCTGTATCTTACACTCGCTGCTCCTGTATCTTACACTCGTTGCTCCTGTATCTTACACTCACGCTCCGGTATCTTACACTCGCTGCTCCTGTATCTTACACTCGCTGCTCCGGTATCTTACACTCGCGCTCCTGTATCTTACACTCGCGCTCCGATATCTTACACTCGCGCTCCTGTATCTTACACTCGCTGCTCCTGTATCTTACACTCGCTGCTCCTGTATCTTACACTCGCTGCTCCTGTATCTTACACTCGCGCTCCTGTATCTTACACTCGCTGCTCCGGTATCTTACACTCGCGCTCCTGTATCTTACACTCGCGCTCCGATATCTTACACTCGCGCTCCTGTATCTTACACTCGCTGCTCCTGTATCTTACACTCGCTGCTCCGGTATCTTACACTCGCTGCTCCGGTATCTTACACTCGCGCTCCGGTATCTTACACTCGCCGCTCCTGTATCTTACACTCGCGCTCCTGTATCTTACACTCGCCGCTCCTGTATCTTACACTCGCCGCTCCTGTATCTTACACTCGCGCTCCTGTATCTTACACTCGCGCTCCGATATCTTACACTCGCGCTCCTGTATCTTACACTCGCTGCTCCTGTATCTTACACTCGCTGCTCCGGTATCTTACACTCGCTGCTCCGGTATCTTACACTCGCGCTCCGGTATCTTACACTCGCGCTCTGGTATCTTACACTCGCTGCTCCGGTATCTTACACTCGCGCTCCAGTATCTTACACTCGCTGCTCCTGTATCTTACACTCGCACGCCAGTACAGTGTGAGTGTCTGTTCTCAGTACAGTCAGACTGACAGGGTGCAGGGTGAGTGCCTGGTTAAGCACAGTTGCTCCAATCATCTCAAGTGGAAGCAGCCAAAGTGGCAGGAATTTATCAGCACGGAAACATAATGCAGTCTGGGACACCGATCCAGGGGACTTGGAGTGAAACAATAAATAAAAAGGGTCACAAAAGCATTGCTTGCTGCCACCCCACTGTGTGACTCTGTGTGAAATGACCAGAGAAAGCACTGGCTGGAAACGGAGATTTCTACATACCCAATTCAAACATCTGTAGTGGGAGGTAGAGGAAGCCGGAGCGCTGGTTGTAGGGATTTCCCTGACCAGGGGCCGTGCAGACTGACTCCGCGGAGGGAAGCAGCAGGAGGAAGGAGACATTATGACCAAATTCCAGCACCTCCTGAGTGAAGACACGAAACTGCTTCGCCTGAAATCCACAAAGCATCAGACAACTGAGGAGCAGCACAGCCACACAGTAACCCACACACACACCCACACACGCACCCACACACGCACCCACACACGCACCCACACACACACCCACACACACACCCACACACGCACCCACACACGCACCCACACACACACCCACACACGCACCCACACACACACCCACACACGCACCCACACACGCACCCACACACACACCCACACACACACCCACACACGCACCCACACACACACCCACACACGCACCCACACACGCACCCACACACACACCCACACACACCCACCCAGACTCACACCCAGACTCACACAGACACACACTCAGCCACACATCCAGACACACACCCACACACACACCCAGACTCACCCCCACACCCCCACACACATCCACACACACACAGACACCCACACACACACCCACACACACCCAGACTCACACACAGACACACCCAGACACACACTCAAACACACATCCAGACACACACCCACACACACACACCCAGACTCACACCCAGACACACACACACCCAGACATGCACACACACAGACACACCCAGACACACACTCAGACACACATCCAGACACACACCCAGACACACACCCACACCCACACATACACCCAGACACCCACCCACACATACACCCAGACACACAAACACACATCCAGACACACACCCACACACACACACATCCAGACACACACCCAGGCACACACGCAGGCACCCAAACACACACACACTGACACACATCCAGACACACACCCACAAATACACCCAGACACACACACACTCACACACACACACACACTCACACACACACCCACACACATACTCACACACACACCCACACACATACTCACACACACACCCACACACATACTCACACACACACACATTCACACACACGCCCACTCACACACAGACTCACACACAAACACACTTACACTCAATCACCCACACACCCACACACACACACACACATGCAGGCACACGCACACACACACCGATCCACACACTTTATTATATTCATTTATGGGACATGGGTGTCGCTGGCTAGTCCAGCATTTATTGCCCATCCCTAGTTGCCCTTGAGAAGGTGGTGGTGAGCTGCCTTCTCGAATCGCTACAGTCCATGTGCTGTGGGTTGACCCACAATGCTGTTAGGGAGGGAATTCCAGGATTTTGACCCAGCGACTGCGAAGTAACGGCGATATATTTCCAAGTCAGGATGGTGAGTGACTTGGAGGGGAACTTTTATCTTATTATCGAAGGTGTTTATTATAAAAGGTGTTCCCTTTTATCTGCTGCCCTTGTCCTTCAACATGGAAGTGATCATGGGTTTGTCTAAGGATCTTTGGTGAATTGCTGCAGTGCATCTTGTAGATAGTACACACTGCTGCTACTGAGCGTCAGGGGTGGAGGGAATGGATAGAACAAAGAACAAAGAACAATACAGCACAGGAACAGGCCCTTCGGCCCTCCAAGCCCGCACCGCTCCCTGGTCCAAACTAGATCATTCATTTGTATCCCTCCATTCCCACTCCGTTCATGTGGCTATCTAGATAAGTCTTAAACGTTCCCAGTGTGTCCACCTCCACCACCTTGCCTGGCAGCGCATTCCAGGCCCCCACCACCCTCTGTGTAAAATATGTCCTTCTGATATCTGTGTTAAACCTCCCCCACCCCCCCCCCCCCTTCACCTTGAACCTATGACCCCTCGTGAACGTCACCACCGACCTGGGGAAAAGCTTCCCACCGTTCACCCTATCTATGCCTTTCATAATTTTATACACCTCTATTAAGTCTCCCCTCATCCTCCGTCATTCCAGGGAGAACAACCCCAGTTTACCCAATCTCTCCTCATAACTAAGCCCCTCCATACCAGGCAATATCCTGGTAAACCTCCTCTGTACTCTCTCCAAAGCCTCCATGTCCTTCTGGTAGTGTGGCGACCAGAACTGGGCGCAGTATTCCAAATGCAGCCGAACCAACGTTCTATACAACTGCAACATCAGACCCCAACTTTTATACTCTATGCCCCGTCCTATAAAGACAAGCATGCCATATGCCTTCTTCACTACCTTCTCCACCTGAGACGTCACCTTCAAGAATCTGTGGACTTGCACACCCAGGTCCCTCTGCGTATCTACACCCTTTATGGTTCTGCCATTTATCGTATAGCTCCCCCGTACGTTAGTTCTACCAAAATCACTTTGCATTTATCTGGATTGAACTCAATCTGCCATTTCTTTGCCCAAATTTCCAGCCAATCTATATCCTTCTGTCGCCTCTGACAATGTTCCTCACTATCTGCAAGTCCAGCCATTTTCATGTCGTCCGCAAACTTACTGATCACCCCAGTTACACCTTCTTCCAGATTGTTTCTATAAATCACAAACAGCAGAGGTCCCAATACAGAGCCCTGTGGAACACCACTAGTCACAGGCATCCAGCCGAAAAAAGACCCTTCCACTACCACCCTCTGTCTTCTGTGACCAAGCCAGTTCTCCGCCCATCTAGCCTCCCCCTTTATCCCATGAGATCCAACCTTTTTCACCAGCCTACCATGAGGGACTTTGTCAAACGCTTTACTAAAGTCCATATAGACGACATCCTTCCCTTGTCAACCATTCTAGTCACTTCTTCAAAAAACTCCACCAGGTTAGTGAGGCATGACCTCCCTCTTTGTAGATGTTTGTAGATGTGGTGCCAATCAAGCGGGGCTGCTTTGTCCTGGATGGTGTCGAGCTTCTTGAGTGTTGTTGGAGCTGCACCCATCCAGGCAAGTGGAGAGTATTCCATCACACTCCTGACTTGTGCCTTGCAGATGGTGGACAGGCTTTGGGGAGTCAGGAGGTGAGTTACTCACTGCAGTATTCCTAGCCTCTGACCTGCTCTTGTAGCCACTGTGTTTATGTGGTGAGTCCAGTTGAGTTCCTGGTCAATGGTAACCCCAAGGATGTTGACAGTGGGGGATTCAGTGCTGGTTACACCATTGAATGTCAAGGGGTGGTGATTAGATGGTCTCTTGTTGGTGATGGTCATTGCCTGGAATTTGTGTGGCGCGAATGTTATTTGCCACTTGTCAGCCCAAGCCTGGATATTGTCCAGATCTTGTTGTATTTGAACATGGACTGCTTCAGTATCTGAGGAGTCGCGAATGGTGCTGAACATTGTGCAATCATCAGTGAACATCCCCACTTCTGACCTTATGATGGAGGGAAGGTCATTGATGAAGCAGCTGAAGATGGTTGGGCCGAGGACACAACCCTGAGGAACTCCTACAGAGATGTTCTGGAGCTGAGATACCTGACCCTCCACAACCACAACCATCTCCCTTTGGGTAGGTATGACTCCAACCAGTGGAGAGTTTTCCCCCTGATACCCACTGATTCCAGTTTCGCTCGGGCTCCTTGATGCTACACTCGGTCGAATGCAGCCTTGTTGTCAAGGGCAGTCACTCTCACCTCACCTCTGGAATTCAGCTCTTTTGTCCATGTTTGAACCAAGGCTGTAATGAGGTCAGGAGCTGAGTGACCCTGGCAAAACCCAAACTGGGCATCACTGAGCAGGTTATTGCTGAGCAGGTGCTGCTTGATAGCGCTGTCGATGACCCCTTCCATCACTTTACTGATGATCGAGAGTAGACTGACGGGGCAGTAATTGGCCGGGTTGGGTTTGTCCTGCTTTTTGTGTACAGGACACACCTGGGCAATTTTCCACATTGTTGGGTAGATGGCAGTGTTGTAACTGTATTGGAAGAGCTTGGCCAGGGGAGCGGCACATTCTGGAGCACAAGTCTTCAGTACTATTGCCGGAATGTTATAAGGGCCCATTGCCTTTGCAGTATCCAGTGCCTCCAACCGTTTCTTGATATCACGTGGAGTGAATCAAATTGGCTGGAGACTGGCATCTGAAATGCTGGGGACCACTGGAGCCGGCTGAGATGGATCATCCACTCGGCACTTCTGCTGAAGATTGTTGCGAATGCTTCAGCCTTACAAACATACCCACACACATCGCCCCCCACCCCCCCCCCCACCCCACACACACACACACACACACACATTCACAGATATACCCACATCCACTCCAATAGAGAGAAAGACCCACATAGATAGACCTAAACACACTCTAAAAAGACGCCCCATGCAGTGTGTGGGGTATATCAGAGTGTTACAATGAGGGGTGTGGGGTATATCAGAGTGTTACAGTGAGGGGTTTGGGGTATATCAGAGTGTTACAGTGAGGGGTGTGGGGTATATCAGAGTGTTACAGTGAGGGGTGTGGGGTATATCAGAGTGTTACAGTGAGGGGTGTGGGGTACATCAGAGTGTTACAGTGAGGGGTGTGGGGTATATCAGAGTGTTACAGTGAGGGGTGTGGGGTATATCAGTGTGTTACAGTGAGGGGTGTGGGATATATCAGAGTGTTACAGTGAGGGGTGTGGGGTATATCAGAGTGTTACAGTGAGGGGTGTGGGCTATATCAGTGTGTTACAGTGAGGGGTGTGGGGTATATCAGAGTGTTACAGTGAGGGGTGTGGGGTATATCAGAGTGTTACAGTGAGGGGTGTGGGGTATATCAGTGTGTTGCAGTGAGGGGTGTGGGATATATCAGAGTGTTACAGTGAGGGGTGTGGGGTATATCAGTGTGTTGCAGTGAGGGGTGTGGGATATATCAGAGTGTTACAGTGAGGGGTGTGGGGTATATCAGTGTGTTACAGTGAGGGGTGTGGGGTATATCAGAGTGTTACAGTGAGGGGTGTGGAGTATATCAGAGTGTTACAGTGAGGGGTGTGGCGTATATCAGAGTGTTACAGTGA
Organism: Mustelus asterias; assembly: GCF_964213995.1. Classification (NCBI taxonomy): domain Eukaryota; kingdom Metazoa; phylum Chordata; class Chondrichthyes; order Carcharhiniformes; family Triakidae; genus Mustelus; species Mustelus asterias. The sequence goes on along the minus strand of NC_135812.1, from coordinate 110,108,057 downwards.
GGGGTGTGGGGTATATCAGAGTGTTACAGTGAGGGGTGTGGGATATATCAGAGTGTTACAGTGAGGGGTGTGGGGTATATCAGAGTGTTACAGTGAGGGGTGTGGGGTATATCAGAGTGTTACAGTGAGGGGTGTGGGGTATATCAGAGTGTTACAGTGAGGGGTGTGGGCTATATCAGAGTGTTACAGTGAGGGGTGTGGGTTATATCAGAGTGTTATAGTGAGGGGTGTGGGGTATATCAGAGTGTTACAGTGAGGGGTGTGGGGTATATCAGAGTGTTACAGTGAGGGGTGTGGGATATATCAGAGTGTTACAGTGAGGGGTGTGGGGTATATCAGTGTCACAGTGAGGGGTGTGGGATATATCAGAGTGTTACAGTGAGGGGTGTGGGGTATATCAGTGTGTTACAGTGAGGGGTGTGGGGTATATCAGAGTGTTACAGTGAGGGGTGTGGGGTATATCAGAGTGTTACAGTGAGGGGTGTGGCGTATATCAGAGTGTTACAGTGAGGGGTGTGGGGTATATCAGAGTGTTACAGTGAGGGGTGTGGGATATATCAGAGTGTTACAGTGAGGGGTGTGGGGTATATCAGAGTGTTACAGTGAGGGGTGTGGGGTATATCAGAGTGTTACAGTGAGGGGTGTGGGGTATATCAGAGTGTTACAGTGAGGGGTGTGGGCTATATCAGAGTGTTACAGTGAGGGGTGTGGGTTATATCAGAGTGTTACAGTGAGGGGTGTGGGGTATATCAGAGTGTTACAGTGAGGGGTGTGGGGTATATCAGTGTCACAGTGAGGGGTGTGGGGTATATCAGAGTGTTACAGTGAGGGGTGTGGGGTATATCAGAGTGTTACAGTGAGGGGTGTGGGGTATATCAGAGTGTTACAGTGAGGGGTGTGGGGTATATCAGAGTGTTACAGTGAGGGGTGTGGGGTATATCAGAGTGTTACAGTGAGGGGTGTGGGGTATATCAGAGTGTTACAGTGAGGGGTGTGGGGTATATCAGAGTGTTACAGTGAGGGGTGTGGGGTATATCAGAGTGTTACAGTGAGGGGTGTGGGGTATATCAGAGTGTTGCAGTGAGGGGTGTGGGGTATATCAGAGTGTTACAGTGAAGGGTGTGGGATATATCAGTGTTACAGTGAGGGGTGTGGGGTATATCAGAGTGTTACAGTGAGGGGTGTGGGATATATCAGAGTGTTACAGTGAGGGGTGTGGGGTATATCAGTGTCACAGTGAGGGGTGTGGGGTATATCAGAGTGTTACAGTGAGGGGTGTGGGGTATATCAGAGTGTTACAGTGAGGGGTGTGGGGTATATCAGAGTGTTACAGTGAGGGGTGTGGGGTATATCAGAGTGTTACAGTGAGGGGTGTGGGGTATATCAGAGTGTTACAGTGAGGGGTGTGGGGTATATCAGAGTGTTACAGTGAGGGGTGTGGGGTATATCAGAGTGTTGCAGTGAGAGGTTCCTATCTGTGATTTGATTAATGCCCCCCAAATATACTCAGCCCTAACCCGACCTTTGGGGTATGCATACACTGAGTGACTCAGAGATTGGACATTTGATAGTGCTGAGGATAGTACCTGCTGTATTGGTAGGTTAATGTATTTGAGCAAAGCTTTCGCAGCTGCTTGGAGATCGTAGTAAAGTGGGTTCCGTGCCTCAGTCACCTCTCCCTCAGCACTCAGTAACTGGTGTTCCGACAGCTTTTGCACCCACTCCCAGTCCTCTCTGTGGAGAAGAAATGTAGCCATGATGTGGAGATGCCGGCGTTGGACTGGGGTAAATACAGTAAGAAGTTTAACACCAGGTTAAAGTCCAACAGGTTTATTTGGTAGCAAAAGCCATTAGCTTTCAGAGCGCTGCCCCTTCGTCAGGTGGAGTGGAGTTCGGCTCACAAACAGGGCACAGAGACACAAACTCAATTTACAGAATAATGATTGGAATGCAGTCTTTACAGCTAATCAAGTCTTAAAGGTACAAACAATGTGAGTGGAGAGAGCATTAAGCACAGGTTAAAGAGATGTGTATTGTCTCCAGACAGGACAGCCAGTGAGATTCTGCAAGTCCAGGCAAGCTGTGGGGGTTACAGATAGTGTGACATGAACCCAAGATCCCGGTTGAGGCCGTCCTCATGTGTGCGGAACTTGGCTATCAGTTTCTGCTCAGCGACTCTGCGCTGTCGTGTGTCGTGAAGGCCGCCTTGGAGAACGCTTACGCGAAGATCAGAGGCTGAATGCCCATGACCGCTGAAGTGTTCCCCAACAGGAAGAGAACAGTCTTGCCTGGTGATTGTCGAGCGGTGTTCATTCATCCGTTGTCGCAGCGTCTGCATAGTTTCCCCAATGTACCATGCCTCGGGACATCCTTTCCTGCAGCATATCAGGTAGACAACGTTGGCCGAGTTGCAAGAGTATGTACCGTGTACCAGGTGGATGGTGTTCTCAGGTGAGATGATGGCATCCGTGTCGATGATCCGGCACATCTTGCAGAGGTTGCTGTGGCAGGGTTGAGTGGTGTCGTGGTCACTGTTCTCCTGAAGGCTGGGTAGTTTGCTGCGGACAATAGTCTGTTTGAGGTTGTGCGGTTGTTTGAAGGCAAGAAGTGGGGGTGTGAGAATGGCACAACCTCAAACAGACCATTGTCCGCAGCAAACTACCCAGCCTTCAGGAGAACAGTTTTACCATTTGTCAGCAGCAAGATCTTTTAGTTCTGCTGCCGTCAGTGAGATTTCCCATTGACTGCACCCCACATCAGAGGGAGAACCGTGGCGGGGGTGCACTATCAGCAGGACACCCATGGCGGGGGTGCACTATCAGCGGGACACCCATGGCGGGGGTGCATTATCAGCGGGACACCCATGGCGGGGGTGCACTATCAGCGGGACACCCATGGCGGGGGTGCACTATCAGCGGGTCCAGAAGATCCCGCTGCCGTCAACAGCCAGGAAATTTGGTCCTTGTGTCTTTCTCACAACTTACTCTCCGACCTATCTTTGTGCCATCAGCAAACTTCGCAACTATACCTTCAGTCCCTTCATTGATACAGATTGTTCAGACCCCATCACCGATCCCGGTGGCACTCCACTATTTACATCTTGCCAACCTGAAAATGTTGTCTCCGACACCATGAGCTCTTAGTTTAGGTTTTGACATGACACCTTGTCAAATATCTTCTGGACAAGAAGACCATAAGACCATAAGAAATAGGAACAGGAGTAGGCCATTCAGCCCTTCGAGCTTGTTCCACCATTTAAAAAGATCATGACTGATCTAACACTCACATTCCTAAATTCACTTTCCTGCCTTCTCCCTGTAACCCTTAACTCCCCCACTGATCAAAGCCTATTGATCTCAGCCCTGGGAATGTTCAGGGACTCCACAGCTTCCTGGGGCAAAGAATCCCAAAGACTCTCCACTCTTTGACAGAAGATATTCTTCGTCAATCTATCTGCAATGAGCACCGCCCCCCCCCCCCCCCCCCCCCCCCCCCGCAACCCGGTCTGACGCGCTCCCATGAGTGGAAACATCCTCCCAATGTTTATCCTACCGAACCTCTAAAAATCTTAAATGTTTCAATCATATCTCCTCATGCTTTTGAACGCCATGCTGCTTAATCGTTCCTCATATGGCAGTCCCTCCATACCCGGGATCATCCTAGTAAATCTCCCCCGGGCTGCCTCCAATAACAATATATCTTTCCTTAAATAAAGAGACCAAAACTGTACAATATTCGAAATGTGGCCTCACTCGTACCTCCTGCAGTTACAGCAACACCTCTTTACCGTTATACTCCAGCCCCCTTGAAATAAAAGCCAGTATTCCAATTGCTTCTCCATTACCTTCTGTCGCTGTGTGCTAGATTTCTGGGTTTCAGGAACAAGGATCCCCCAACTCTCTTTGTGCTCCAGCTTTCTGCCGTCTCTCTCCATTTAAATAATAATCCGCCTTCTCATTCTTTCCTTCAAAATGAACAATCTCACATTTTCCACATTGAATTCCATTTGCCAATTTTCTCCCACTCATTTAACCCGTCAATATCTCACTAGTTTATATTTATATCCTCCTTATAACTTTCCTTCCCTCCCATCTCTATCATCCACAAACGTGGACACAGTACACTCTGTTCCTTCCTCCAAATCATTAATATATATTGTGAAGAGCTGTGGTCCCAGCACTGATCTGTGGCACTCCACTGGTTACTGACCTCCAACCTGAGAAGGACCTCCTTATGGTTTCCAGTTGGTTTGCCAATCTTCTAATCTTGCCAGAATATTACCTCCAGCAGCATGAGCTCCTACTTTGCACACTGGCCTTGTGTGTGGCACCTCATCAAATGCCTTTTGAAAATCCCAATATACAACATTGCCTGTCTCCTCTACCTACTCTGGCTGATACCTCCTCAAATAACTCGAGTAAGTCTGTCAGACGTGCTTTCTCTTTATTGAAACCTTTGATTTTGATTTGATTTGTTGTTGTCATATATATTAGTATACAGTGAAAAGTATTGTTTCTTCCGCGCTACACAGACAAAGCATACCATTCATAGAGAAGGAAAGGAGAGAGTGCAGAATGTAGTGTTACAGTCATAACTAGGGTGTAGAGAAAGATCAACTTAATGCGAGGTGGGTCCATTCAAAAGTCTGACAGCAGCAGGGAAGAAGCTGTTATTGAGTCGGTTGGTACATAACCTCTGACTTTTGTATCTTTTTCCCGATGGAAAAAGGTGGAAGAGAGAATGTCCGAGGTGCATGAGGTCCTTGATTATGCTGGCTGCTTTGCCGAGGCAGCAGGAAGTGTAGACAGAGTCAATGGACGGGAAGCTGGTTTGCGTGATGGATTGGGCTACATCCATGACCTTTTGTAGTGCCTTGCGGTTTTGGCCGAGCAGGGGCCATACCAAGCTGTGATACAACCAGAAAGAATGCTTTCTATGGGGCATCTGTGAAAGTTGGTGAGAGTCGTAGCGGACATGCCAAATTTCCTTAGTCTTCTGAGAAAGTAGAGGCGTTGGTGTCTCTGTTTGGTCAGATTATGACTTTCCAAATGCACTGCTGCTCTCTCCTTAATCATCAATTCTAATATTCTTTCTATAACTGAAGCTAGGCTAACTGGCCTGTAGTTTCCTGCATATCGCCTCCTTTCCTTTTTGAATGAGGGTATAAGGGCATTTGCAGTTTTCCAATCCTTTGGCACAGTCCCAGAATCCAAGGAGTTTTGGAAAATGACGACCAATGCATTTGGAAACCATCAGGTCCAGGCGATTTGTCAGCCATTAACCCCATTAGTTTGCCTGTGGTAATAGTGACTGTATTTAATTCCTCCCCTGTATTTTATTTCCTGTTTCTGGGATGCTTGTAATATCCTCTACAATAAAGACTGATGCAAAATATGTATTTAACTACTCTCCATAGATGTGCAGGTTAGGTGAATTAGCCGTGCTAAATTGCTGCTTAGTGACTCCAGATGTGTAGGTTAGTGGGATCAGTGGAGTAAACACGTGGGATTACAGGAATAGGCTGGCCTGGATAAGATGCTCTGTCAAAGAATCAGTGCAGGCTTGATGGGCCAAATGACCTTGTTCTGCATTGTAGGGATTCTATGATTCTCTGTCATTTCTTTGTTTCCCATAATTCCTTCCCCAGTTTCATTCTCCTCGGGACTAATGCTTTCTTTTACTTTTATCTTCCTTTTAATGTACTTAAAAAAGCTCGTTGTTTGTTTTCTGCTTTCTGATTTTTTTCTAGTCCATCTTTGCTGCATTCTGAATCGATCCTACTCATGTGGCCTGATCCTAACCTTTACCATCTTATATGTTTCCACTTTCAACTTAATGCCCTCCTTAACTTCTTTGGTTATCCATGGTAGGTTCCTCCTCCCCTTAGAGTCACTTTCCTTTTCATTGGCATGTCTTTTTGCTGGGAATCATGAATTATCTCCCTAAATGTCTGCCACTGCCGATCTATTGTCTTATCTACTAGGGTGGCACAGTGGTTAACACTGCTGCCTCACAGCGCCAGGGACCTGGGTTCGATCCCGGCTTGGGTGACTGTCTGTGTGGAGTCTGCACATTCTCCCCATGTCTGCATGGGTTTCCTCCGGGTGCTCCGGTTTCCTCCAACAGCTCAAACATGTGCAGGTTAGGTGGATTGGTCATGGTAAATTGCCCCTTAGTGTCAGGGAATTATCAGGGTAGGGTCTGGGTGGGATTGTTGTCGGTGCAGGCACGATGGACAGAATGGCCTCTTGCTGCACTGTAGGGATTCTGTGATTGTATTAATCTATATGACCAGTCCACTTTGGACAATTCCATCCTCACGCCTTCGTAACTTCCCTTGTTTGAGTTTCACACCGATATTTCAGTCCGTTTCCTCATACTCAAGCTGAGTGTTAAATTCTATCACACAGTCATCACTGCGTCCGAGTGCACAAGTCACAGACACACATTGAAAGTAAACGTCCAGGATTCCAGATTCAGTTGGGCGACAGTTTGGAATGATTTCGGGGTAAAGGGGGTAATATTCCTGCTCTGATAGAGAAGTAGGCGATTGACGGGAGGTCAGGTGAGGGTCGTACCTGGAAACATTGCTGTTGTCGCGCACCTTGACGTGGCAAAGCATGTTGGGCATCCGGGATGGGACCAACACCTTGATCTGATCGACAGAGCTGCAGAGTTTCAAATAGCCTAAATACAGGCCAGGGTTCAATCTTTTCTGACTCCTCCTCTGATACGACAAGACATCCTGCAAGAGCAGGAGAGAAAATATCAGAGTTTAGGGATGGGTAAACAGGACTGACCACTCCCACAGCATGAACATACTCTGCAGAGAAACGGAGATGAGGGGCCCACGCTGAAATGTGACTCAGCACTGGTACAGGAATGTGAAGTGAGCACAAAATACAACAACACAGCTCTTCATCACATTATACCTTTGTGGGGACAATGAGATTCAGTTTACAGGGCAGCTGCAGCACAGGGTTAGAAACAGAGTAAAGATCCCTCTGCACTGTCCCCATCAAACACTCCCAGGACAGGTACTGCACAGGGTTAGAAACAGAGTAAAGATCCCTCTGCACTGTCCCCATCAAACACTCCCAGGACAGGTACAGCACGGGGTTAGATACAGAGTAAAGCTCCCTCTACACTGTCCCCCATCAAACACTCCCAGGACAGGTACAGCACGGGGTTAGATACAGAGTAAAGCTCCCTCGACACTGTCCCCATCAAAAACTCCCAGGACAGGTACAGCACGGGGTTAGATATAGAGTAAAGCTCCCTCTACACTGTCCCCATCAAACACTCCCTGGACAGGTACAGCACGGGGTTAGATACAGAATAAAGCTCCCTCTACACTGTCCCCATCAAACACTCCCAGGACAGGTACAGCACAGGGTTAGGTACAGAGTAAAGCTCCCTCTACACTGTCCCCCATCAAACACTCCCAGGACAGGTACAGCACGGGGTTAGATACAGAGTAAAGATCCCTCTGCACTGTCCCCATCAAACATTCCCAGGACAGGTACAGCACGGGGTTAGATACAGAGTAAAGCTCCCTCGACACTGTCCCCCATCAAACACACCCAGGACAGGGACAGCACGGGGTTAGATACAGAGTAAAGCTCCCTCGACACTGTCCCCCATCAAACACTCCCGGGACAGGTACAGCACGGGGTTAGATACAGAGTAAAGCTCCCTCGACACTGTCCCCCATCAAACACTCCCGGGACAGGTACAGCATGGGGTTAGATACAGAGTAAAGCTCCCTCTGCACTGTCCCCCATCAAACACACCCAGGACAGGTACAGCACGGGGTTAGATACAGAGTAAAGCTCCCTCTACACTGTCCCCCATCAAACACTCCCAGGACAGGTACAGCACGGGGTTAGATACAGAGTAAAGCTCCCTCGACACTGTCCCCATCAAAAACTCCCAGGACAGGTACAGCACGGGGTTAGATATAGAGTAAAGCTCCCTCTACACTGTCCCCATCAAACACTCCCTGGACAGGTACAGCACGGGGTTAGATACAGAATAAAGCTCCCTCTACACTGTCCCCATCAAACACTCCCAGGACAGGTACAGCACAGGGTTAGGTACAGAGTAAAGCTCCCTCTACACTGTCCCCCATCAAACACTCCCAGGACAGGTACAGCACGGGGTTAGATACAGAGTAAAGATCCCTCTGCACTGTCCCCATCAAACATTCCCAGGACAGGTACAGCACGGGGTTAGATACAGAGTAAAGCTCCCTCGACACTGTCCCCCATCAAACACACCCAGGACAGGGACAGCACGGGGTTAGATACAGAGTAAAGCTCCCTCGACACTGTCCCCCATCAAACACTCCCGGGACAGGTACAGCACGGGGTTAGATACAGAGTAAAGCTCCCTCGACACTGTCCCCCATCAAACACTCCCGGGACAGGTACAGCATGGGGTTAGATACAGAGTAAAGCTCCCTCTGCACTGTCCCCCATCAAACACACCCAGGACAGGTACAGCACAGGGTTAGAATCAGAGTAAAGCTCCCTCTACACTGTCCCCATCAAACACACCCAGGACAGGAACAGCACGGGGTTAGAATCAGAGTAAAGCTCCCTCTACACTGGAACTTTGGTACAAACCTGGATTGTTATGAGTAAGATATCAAGTGCTGTGGGCTCCTCCAGAGTGGACAATGACTTCCTCTGGCTTTGAAACTTGCAGATCTGGATCCACTTGCCATTGATGAATGAGAACTGACTCTCCAGCTCCCTCACCGTCACCAGCAACACATTTCCATGCCGATCCTTGATGGGCTCATAGTGAACTCTGCCCAGGTTCTGGGTGCCGAGTAATGTCTATAGAAGGACAATGTGGCACTGAGCAACCAGCAAATCACTGTCAGGATAGCAGCAACTCTCGAGCATCATCACAGCTGGAGAAACACCAAGCCTTTAAGGAGCAGGCACTGCACATGCCCTGGTTACACCTCCCTCCAACATCTTAGCATGGAGAAATGCTCCCTCTACACTGTCCCCATCAAACACTCCCAGGACAGGTACAGCACGGGGTTAGATACAGAGTAAAGCTCCCTCTACACTGTCCCCCATCAAACACTCCCAGGACAGGTACAGCACGGGGTTAGATACAGAGTAAAGCTCCCTCTACACTGTCTCCCATCAAACACTCCCAGGACAGGTACAGCACGGGGTTAGATACAGAGTAAAGCTCCCTCTACACTGTCCCCATCAAACACTCCCAGGACAGGTACAGCACGGGGTTAGGTACAGAGTAAAGCTCCCTCTACACTGTCCCCATCAAACACTCCCAGGACAGGTACAGCACGGGGTTAGGTACAGAGTAAAGCTCCCTCTACACTGTCCCCATCAAACACTCCCAGGACAGGTACAGCACGGGGTTAGGTACAGAGTAAAGCTCCCTCTACACTGTCCCCATCAAACACTCCCAGGACAGGTACAGCACGGTGTTAGATACAGAGTAAAGCTCCCTCTACACTGTCCCCCATCAAACACTCCCAGGACAGGTACAGCACGGGGTTAGATACAGAGTAAAGCTCCCTCTACACTGTCCCCCATCAAACACACCCAGGACAGGTACAGCACGGTGTTAGATACAGAGTAAAGCTCCCTCTACACTGTCCCCATCAAACACTCCCAGGACAGGTACAGCACGGGGTTAGATACAGAGTAAAGCTCCCTCTACACTGTCCCCATCAAACACTCCCAGGACAGGTACAGCACGGGGTTAGGTACAGAGTAAAGCTCCCTCTACACTGTCCCCATCAAACACTCCCAGGACAGGTACAGCACGGGGTTAGATACAGAGTAAAGCTCCCTCTAGACTGTCCCCCATCAAACACACCCAGGACAGGTACAGCACGGGGTTAGATACAGAGTAAAGCTCCCTCTACACTGTCCCCATCAAACACTCCCAGGACGGGTACAGCACGGGGTTAGATACAGAACGAAGCTCCCTCTACACTGTCCCCATCAAACACTCCCAGGACAGGTACAACACGGGGTTAGATATAGAGTAAAGCTCCCTCTACACTGTCCCCATCAAACACTCCCAGGACAGGTACAGCACGGGGTTAGATATAGAGTAAAGCTCCCTCTACACTGTCCCCATCAAACACTCCCAGGACAGGTACAGCACGGGGTTAGATATAGAGTAAAGCTCCCTCTACACTGTCCCCATCAAACACTCCCAGGACAGGTACAGCACGGGGTTAGATACAGAGTAAAGCTCCCTCTACACTGTCCCCATTGTGATGGTATGTGCCTGTCTGGATTGTAATGTTAGATACTTGGCAGACCAACGGTTAACATAGGACTGGAGTGTGGCCCGTATCCACACTTTAATGTAAGTAGTCTCCTGGTCAGTGAATAGTCCAGAGGATTCTGTGTATCCCTGTATTGCCTCTATTGTAACAACAACCTGCAAGGCAAATCTCAGAACCGCAAACAGTTAAAGATGACCAATAAAAGTTTGAACACAGGCCTGAAGATCCCATCAATCTGCCACCCTCAGTGCAGCAATAAACTCATGTTAAATACACAATGTGACATCTCGCTGACACTCGCAGACAGGAGTCTGTCCACCTGGGGGGAGGCTGTGGAACATTGTGTACAATATTGGCAGAGCCTGTGTGTGTGGGCATTGCTCTCTCCCTCACCTCACTCACCTGTAACTGAGTGACTGCATTCAGCATCTTGTGCCGTGACTGCAGGATGGAGGAGCAGGATGTGGAAATGGGCAGGTTCTGTCGCAACCACCTGACCTCATCCCATGTACAAGATAGCTGAAAGAAATTAAGAAGTTTAAAGTTGTGGAAGCTTCTGGAGATTTCTGGTGTTGCTCCCACAACAAACACACGGTAGTGACTGTAATTCATCCTGAACTCTCCCAGAATCCTGTATATTTCTTAATGAATAATCGAAATCCATTTTGAAATTTAAAATTGAATCTTTTGTCACTGGATTTGTGATTCACAACTCACTGTGTAAAAAATATTCCCCCTCAGCACTGACCCTCTGACAGTGCGGCACTCTCTCAGCACTGATCCTCTGACAGTGCGGCACTCCCTCAGTACTGACCCTCTGACAGTGCGGCACTCCCTCAGTACTGACCCCCTGACAGTGCGGCACTCCCTCAGTACTGACCCTCTGACAGTGCAGCACTCCCTCAGGACTGACCCTCTGACAATGCAGCACTCTCTCAGTACTGACCCTCTGACAGTGCAGCACTCCCTCAGTACTGACCCTCTGACAGTGCGGCACTCCCTCAGCACTGATCCTCTGACAGTGCGGCACTCCCTCAGTACTGACCCCCTGACAGTGCGGCACTCCCTCAGTACTGACCCTCTGACAGTGCAGCACTCTCTCAGTACTGACCCTCTGACAGTGCAGCACTCCCTCAGTACTGACCCTCTGACAGTGCAGCACTCCCTCAGCACTGATCCTCTGACAGTGCGGCACTCCCTCAGTACTGACCCCCTGACAGTGCGGCACTCCCTCAGTACTGACCCTCTGACAGTGCGGCACTCTCTCAGTACTGACCCTCTGACAGTGCAGCACTCCCTCAGTACTGACCCTCTGACAGTGCAGCACTCCCTCAGTACTGACCCTCTGACAGTGCAGCACTCCCTCAGCACTGACCCTCTGACAGTGCGGCACTCCCTCAGTACTGACCCTCTGACAGTGCGGTGCTCCCTCAGTACTGACCCTCTGACAGTGCAGCACACCCTCAGTACTGACCCTCTGACAGTGCAGCACTCCCTCAGTACTGACCCTCTGACAGTGCAGCACTCCCTCAGCACTGACCCTCTGACAGTGCGGCACTCCCTCAGTACTGACCCTCTGACAGTGCGGCACTCCCTCAGCACTGACCCTCTGACAGTGCGGCACTCCCTCAGTATTGACCCTCTGACAGTGTAGCACTCCCTCTGTACTGACCCTCTGACAGTGCGGCACTCCCTCAGCACTGACCCTCTGACAGTGCGGCACTCCCTCAGTACTGACCCTCTGACAGTGCGGCACTCCCTCAGTACTGACCCTCTGACAGTGCAGCACTCCCTCAGCACTGACCCTCTGACAGTGCGGCACTCCCTCAGTACTGACCCTCTGACAGTGCAGCACTCCCTCAGTATTGACCCTCTGACAGTGCAGCACTCCCTCAGTACTGACCCTCTGACAGTGCGGCACTCCCATATCTTTCTGGTTGGGAGGTGGGTGTTGAGATTATTGTCAATGATTCACAAGCAATTAAATGTCAGAAAAGACCGTGTGAACCTTTGTGAACCAATGAAAATCCTGCATTAGTGAGCTGGAGGAGGAATCATCGATCTCCATCATCGGGATCTGATCATCATTGGTCACCAGGACATCATCGTTATGGTAAAAAATGGCAGCAATGTAAAGTCCTCTGAGGAAGAAGGAGATTCGCAGTCAGTGAGCGGCACTCACATTAACACCACCCCCCCCCCACTCCCACTGCTCAGCGGCCAACCCCCCTCACACACCCCCACACTCACTTCCCCCCGATCGCACACCGCCCCCCCCCCCCCCCCCCCACTGCTCAGCGGCCAACCCCCCTCACACCCCCCCACACTCACTTCCCCCGATCGCACACCGCCGCCCCCCCCCCCCCTCACTGCTCAGCGGCCAACCCCCCTCACACACCCCCACACTCACTTCCCCCCCGATCGCACACCGCCCCCCCCCTCCCACTGCTCAGCGGCCAACCCCCCTCACACCCCCCCCACACTCACTTCCCCCGATCGCACACCGCCCCCCCCCTCACTGCTCAGCGGCCAACCCCCCTCACACACCCCCACACTCACTTCCCCCCGATCGCACACCGCCCCCCCCCCCCTCCCACTGCTCAGCGGCCAACCCCCCTCACACCCCCCCACACTCACTTCCCCCCGATCGCACACCGCCCCCCCCCCCCCTCCCACTGCTCAGCGGCCAACCCCCCTCACACACCCCCACACTCACTTCCCCCCAATCGCACACCGCCCCCCCCCCACTCAGCAGTTACACCCACCAACCCCCCCCCCCACTCTACCCCCACCACTGCTCGGTGCCTTTCCCCCTCACCCACTCAACGCCCCCCCACCCCGAGGTCCATGGTTTGCTGAGCTGGGAGCGAGGGGAGGGGTGCGAGGGGAGGGGTGCGATGGGACGGGCTGTGAGGTGGGGGGAGGCGGGGTTACTGTGGGGAATTTGGGTGGGAAACAGGAATGTTAGGATTGGGATGGGTATTGGGGATGGGCTTTGGAGTGAGGGGGAGGGGGTTTGGGGAGGGGGACGGGGTTTGGAGAGGGGGTTTGGGGTTGGGGGAGGGGCGGTTGGGGGAAGGGGATTGGGGTTGGGGGGAGGGGGGTTGGGAGAGGGGGAGTTGGGGGAGGGGGTTGGGGAGGCGGGGTTGCGGGGTTTGGGAGGGTTGGGGGGAGGGGGGATTGGGGAGGGGGTGTTGGGGGGTTCTGGAACATCCAGTATTTGGTTTCTGGTTTCCCGAGTTCAATGCTGAGCTCCCGTTTCATTTGAACTTTGCAGATTATGGCAAGATTCTTGGACAGAAACCTTTTCAATGTTTTCACAAACTTGCTGGAAGAATGAAAGAGATGTTTCAGACTCCGCGATACCGAGTGCTTCCGGCTGGTATTCTGCAGCTTCACACTCTCTAGAAAAGCAAACACATTTGTAACGCACAGAGCAACTACCTGGTTAACCAGAGACTGACCAGACTAACCAGAGACTGACCAGACTAACCAAAGTTTATTTATTTATTAGTGTCACAAGTAGGCTTCCATTAACACTGCAATGAAGTTACTGTGAGAATCCCCTAGTCACCACACTCCGGCACCCGTTCGGGTACACTGAGGGAGAATTTGGCACGGCCAATCCACTTAACCAGCATGTCTTTTGGACTGTTGGAGGAAACTGGAGCACCCGGAGGAAACCCATGCCGACACAGGGAAAAGGTGCAGACCCAAGCCAGGAATCGAACCCAGGTTCCTGGTGCTGGGAGGCAGCAGTGCTAACCACTGTGCCACCATGCCACCCAGAGATTAACCTGAGACTGACCAGACTATCCAGAGACTAACCAGACTAACCAGAGACGGAACATGTTAATAAGAGGCTAACCAGATTAACCAGAGACTTACCAGACTAACCAGAGACTAACCAGGCTAACCAGAGACTAACCAGGTTATGGGCTCCCATAACCCTCAGGATGAGGTGGGGTCACCAAACTCACCCTAACTCAAGGATTCATCTGAATTTTACCCCAAAATGCGAAGCCAGTGTTCATGTTCACCGCCTTGAACGATCTGGAGTGGGGTTTGAGTCCAGGATGTCCAGACTCAGAGACTGCAATGCAATTGCCAGACACAGCCTCAGGCCAACATCAATCCCCGAGAGTAATAGGAGATAAAGAAAATCACAGGCTGACCTGCTGGGTGTTCCAGACTGCAGCGGGACTGACGGTGTGAGCCTGCCACTGACACACACTCACCTTTGGCATTATAACTCTGGTGTTCTGTCCGAACCTGCTTCAAAAGGCATTCCAAAGCTTCAATCTGATCTCTGTACCTGGCCTCCCTTCCATCAAACTCTTTCCAATCTCAAAGACAAACAGAAAGATAATAAAGGGGAGCATGTAGCCTGTTTCCCACAAACAAAGAACACAGCCTACATCTGCTACTCCTCACCCCATCTGTCTCTCACTCATATATTCACAGATAGATTGGACAATTACAGCAGATCCTGCTTTTATTTCAGATTTGGAAAGTTACCCCTACCCTAGACAGCAAAATACTGTGAAAGATAGTCTGACTGAGATCATTACATCCCACATCCAATCCACAACACACATCACCAGGCCACTGCTTCCCTGAGCATGGGGAAGATGGGGAGGTAATTGTATTATTATTCATTAAAACAGATACTCAGCAGCGCAGTGATGTGAAGCAGCTTCTCAGTTTCTGACGGAAATATTTTAATGGTGTGTAATTTTTCAGAAAATGCGAAGAGAGTTTGCTCTTTATACGGAGGAGTTTCACTTACTGGATGGGATGGCCAATGCTGGGCAGGTAATCTGCGGGGGACTCCAACCCTTCATATTGGCTGCTGACACCCGCACAGAGTAAGGTCGACCCTGGCGTGAGATGAAAAGGATTTGGTTAAAACTTTACAGCCGTGTGCCCTCTCCTTTATCACTGATTCCATCGAACCAGGTAACCTCCTTCCAAGATGCCTTTCCAGCCCCTCATTCATAATCCACCCTGTAACGCCAGACTGTGTTGTTGTGGCAGTTTGAGAAGTTACAAGTAATTATAATGAGTTATATTAAGATGAGTTAAATTAAGTTATGAGTTTTATTAAGTTATAATTAGTTATATTAGGATAAGACCATGAGACTATAAGACATATGAGCAGAGGTAGGCCATTCAACCCATCCAGTCTGTTCCATCATTCAATGAGATCATGACTGACCTGATATGATAATCTTCAACTCCAATTTCCCGCCTTCTTTCCCAGTCCTGTTTTTCTGCTAATCTTTGTCACATTGCATATTTTTTCTTTCAGTTTAACTTCCTTGGTTAACCGTAATTGATTTATCTCCTTCCTAGAATTCTCCTTCCTCACTGGGATATATCTTTCTTGTGAGTCATGAACTATTTCCATAAACATTTACCACTGCTGATCAAGTGTCTTTTCTGCTAATCTCCTTTCCCAGACTACTCCTGCCAACTCTGTCCTCATCCCTTTATAATTACCCGTATTTAATCATAGAAATCATAGAAACCCTACAGTGCAGAAGGAGGCCATTCGGCCCATCGAGTCGGCACCGACCACAATCCCACCCAGGCCCTACCCCCACATATTTACCCGCTAATCCCTCTAACCTACGCATCTCAGGACTCTAAGGGGCAATTTTTAACCTGGCCAATCAACCTAACCCGCACATCTTTGGACTGTGGGAGGAAACCGGAGCACCCGGAGGAAACCCACGCAGACACGAGGAGAATGTGCAAACTCCACACAGACAGTGACCCGAGCTGGGAATCGAACCCGGGACCCTGGAGCTGTGAATCAGCAGTGCTAACCACTGTGCTATCGTGCCACCCTAAGTTTAGCAGTTATTTTTGACCCAAGTTTCTCACTCTTAAACTGCTAAATTCTATCATGTTACGATCACTGTTTCTTAGGGGATCTTTTACTCTGAGATTGTTCATTAAGCCTGCTTCATTACACATGACCAGATCCAAACTAGCCTGATGCCTGGCATATTGTGATGGAAACTGTTCCAAATACACGATGAATTTTTCCTCATGCCAACTCTGCCAACATGATTTTCTAAATCCAGATGAAGATTAAAGTCACCCATGATTAACATACTGCCTTTTGTATATGTCCTCATTATCTCCTGAGTTATTGTCCGTCATGCAGCATAGCTACTGTTAGGTAGACTATTCCCAGCAGTGTCTCCTTCCCCTTGTCATTTCCTCCCTTCACCCATATGGATTCCACATCTACTTATTTCATCTCGTACCAACAAAGTTGTCCCACCGCCCTTTTCCCCGTGCCTGTCCTTACGAAAAGTCACATACTCTTGAATATTTAGTTCCCAGCTTTGATCTCCATGTAACCACGTCTCTGTAACAGCTATTAAATCATGCCCATTAACCTGGATGGAATGGCGAATACTGGGCAGGCAATCTGTGGGGTAGGCGATGGCCTAGTGGTACTATCGCTAGACTACTGATCCAGAAACTCAGATAATGTTCTGGGGACCCGGGTTCGAATCCCGACACGGCAGATGGTGGAATTTGAATTCAATAAAAAAATATCTGGAATTAAGAATCTACTGATGACCATGAATTATCGATTGTCGGAAAAACCCGTCTATCTCTCCTCATACATCAGTCCCGTCATCCCCGGAATCAGCCTGGTAAACCTTCACTGCACTCCCTCGAGAGCAAGAACATCCTTCCTCAGAAAAGGAGACCAAAACTGCACACAATACTCTCGGTGTGGCCTCACCAAGGCCCTGTATAATTGCGACAACACATCCCTGCTCCTGTACTCGAAACCTCTCGCAGTGAAGGCCAACATACCATTTGCCTTCTTTACCGCCTGCTGCACCTGCATGCTTACCTTCAGCGACTGGGGCACAAGGACACCCAGGTCCCACTGCACACTCCCCTCTCCCAGAACATTGTTTGCAAGAACAGTGGTCCCAGCATGGTTAAGATTTAGGCTGTCCCAACGATACAGCCCCTACATTTCCCAGTACTCATACCAGTGTCTCACAAACCAAAACCCACTTCTCCTTGAGCCATGTATTCATCTCTCTAATTTTATGTACCCAATGCCAATTTGCATGTAACTCAAGTAAAAAAACCAGAGGTTATTCTCTGGTTCTCAGGTCAACCTCTGGAGAGATTGAACTCCTACCAGAGGAGGTCCTGTTCTTCAATTTAGGGCCCATCTCCTCACATTCTCGACGCAGAGCCTCTTTCCTCCTTATACCTATGTCACCGGTACCGACACAGACAACAACAATGGGATCCTCCCCCTCTCACTCCACATTCATCTCCAACCTGGAGCAGATGTCCTGAACCCGGGCACCGGGCAGGCAACACAGCTGTCTGGACTCTGGCTGTTTGCTGCAGAGAACAGTGTCAATTCCCCTCGCTATCCTGTCCCTCCATCCACTGCATTCTTCTGTGCTCCGCCCACTTGAATGGCTTCCTGTAGTGCATTGCCATTGGTCAGTCAGCTCAGCCACACTCTCACCCAACAAGCTGAAAGAACCTCACATCTCTTGGATAATTTCAGAGGCTGACACTCCTGTCCTCTGGGTCCCCTTATCTACCTCAGCTGCAGTCACACCCTCCTGTCCCTGACCACTTTCCAAACCAGAAGACCCTATTCCTAAAGGGTGTGACCGCCTCCTGAAACAAAGCATCACAGTGTCTGCAGCTCAGCCTCCAGCTCAGTGACTGGGAGCTGAAGTTCCTCAAGCCGCAGACACTTACTGCAGACGTGATTGCCCTGAGTCAAAATGTTATCCAGGAGCTCCCATATGCTGCAGCCATTTACACATCACCTGTCCTGCCATCCTTCATGTGTTTTAAATAATTACTTAAGTAAATGATTTACTTATTTAGGGTGTTTTGTACATATTTTATTAAATAGGGAGAGGCGATGGCCTAATGGTATTATCGCTAGACTATTGATCCAGAACCTCAGCTAATGTTCTGGGGACCCGCGTTCAAATCTCAGCACGGCAGCTGGTGGAATTTGAATTCGATAAAGAATATCTGGAATTAAGAATCTACTGATGGCCATGAAACCATTGTCGATTGTCGGAAAAAACCATCGGGTTCACTAATGTCCTTTAGGGAAGGAAATCTGCCGTCCTTACCTGGTCTGGCCTACATGTGACTCCAGAGCCACAGCAATGTGGTTGAATCTCAACTGCCCTCAGGCAACTAGGGATAAGAACATAAGAAATAGGAGCAGGAGTAGGCCATCTAGCCCCTCGAGCCTGCCCCGCCATTCAATAAGATCATGGCTGATCTGAAGTGAATCAGTTCCACTTACCCGCCTGATCCCTATAACCCCTAATTCCCTTACCGATCAGGAATCCATCTATCCGTGATTTAAACATATTCAACGAGGTAGCCTCCACCACTTCAGTGGGGAGAGAATTCCAGAGATTCACCACCCTCTGAGAGAAGAAGTTCCTCCTCAATTCTGTCCTAAACTGACCCCCCTTTATTTTGAGGCTGTGCCCTCTCGTTCTAGTTTCCTTTCTAAGTGGAAAGAATCTCTCCATCTCTACCCTATCCAGCCCCTTCATTATCTTATAGGTCTCGATAAGATCCCCCCTCAGCCTTCTAAATTCCAACGAATACAAACCCAATCTGCTCAGTCTCTCCTCATAATCAACAGCCCTCATCTCTGGTATCAACCTGGTGAACCTTCTCTGCACTCCCTCCAAGGCCAATATATCCTTCCGCAAATAAGGGGACCAATACTGCATACAGTATTCCAGCTGCGGCCTCACCAATGCCCTGTACAGATGCAGCAATGATGTGGAGATGCCGGCGTTGGACTGGGGTAAACACAGTAAGAAGTTTAACAACACCAGGTTAAAGTCCAACAGGTTTATTTGGTAGCAAAAGCCACACAAGCTTTCGAAGCTCTAAGCCCCTTCTTCAGGTGAGTGGGAATTCTGATGCAGCAAGACACCTCTGCTTTTATATTCTATCCCCCTTGCGATATAGGCCAACATCCCATTTGCCTTCTTGATCACCTGTTGCACCTGCAGACTGGGTTTTTGCGTCTCATGCACAAGGACCCCCAGGTCCCTCTGCACAGCAGCATGTTGTAATTTCTTTCCATTTAGATAATAATCCAATTTGCTATTATTTCTTCCAAAGTGAATAACCTCGCATTTGTTAACATTATACTCCATCTGCCAGATCCTCGCCCACTCACTCAGCCTGTCCAAATCTCTCTGCAGACCTTCTACGCCCTCCACACGATTCACTTTTCCACTTATCTTTGTGTCGTCTGCAAACTTTGTTACCCTACACTCAGTCCCCTCCTCCAGATCGTCTATATAAATGGTAAATAGCTGAGGCCGCAGTACCGATCCCTGTGGCACGCCACTAGTTACCATCTGCCAACCAGAAAAGCACCCATTTATTCCGACTCTCTGCTTCCTGTCGGATAGCCAATCCCCAATCCACGCTCACACCCTACCCCCAACTCCGTGTGACCCAATCGTCTTCAGCAACCTTTTGTGAGGCACCTTATCAAACGCCTTTTGGAAATCCAAAAACACCACATCTACCGGTTCCCCTCCGTCAACCGCACTAGTCACATCTTCATAAAAATCCAACAAGTTCGTCAAGCACGACTTTCCCCTCATGAATCCATGCTGCGTCTGCTTAATCGAACCATTCTTATCCAGATGGCCTGCTATTTCTCCTTTAATGATGGATTCCAGCATTTTCCCAACTACAGACGTTAAGCTAACCGGCCTGTAGTTACCCGCCTTTTGTCTATTTCCTTTTTTAAACAGTGGCGTAACATTAGCCGTTTTCCAATCCGCCGGCACTACCCCAGAATCCAACGAACTTTGATAAATAACCACTAACGCATCCGCCATTACCTCTGACATTTCTTTCAGTACCCTGGGATGCATTCCATCCGGGCCTGGGGACTTGTCCACCTTCAGTCCCGTTAGTCTACCAAGCACTGCCTCCCTGGTAACATTAATTGTATTGAGTACCTCTTCCCCCTACCAACCCTCCATTGTTAATATTCGGTAAACTATTTGTGTCTTCCACCGTGAAGACCGACACAAAAAACTTATTTAAAGTTTCAGCCATTTCCTCATTTCCCACTATTAAATCCCCCCTCTCAACCTCCAAGGGTCCAATGGACAATAAATGCTGGCCAGCCAGTGACGCCCATGTCCCACAAATTAATCGAAAAAAATATTAAATAACTACCAAGTTGTGCACTGTCTTAAACCCCAGAGAAACAGGAGGACTTACCTACTTACCAGATTCTCATCGAACAGCTAACTCCTTTCCCTGTTGTAGAGTAACAACCAATCCATTCTCTGAGCTTGCACTCAAATCCTTGAGCACTCCGGTTTCTTCCCCATGTTTACTCTATTCTATTTTGGACTAAAATCACTTTACTATATTTGGCCTTAACCTTTCCTTATTCCAGACATGGGGTTATGTTACGAGGATTTACATTACGAGGATTTACATTACGCGGATTTACATTACGAGGAGTTATATTACGAGGGGTTATATTATGAGGAGTTATATTATGAGGGGTTATACTATGAGGAGTTATACTATGAGGGTTTATATTGAGAGGATATATTACAAGGATTTACATTACAAGGAGTTATATTACGAGGAGTTATATTACGAGGGGTTATATTACGAGGAGTTATATTACGAGGGGTTATATTATGAGGAGTTATATTATGAGGGGTTATATTATGAGGAGTTATACTACGAGGGTTTATATTGAGAGGATATATTACAAGGATTTACATTACAAGGAGTTATATTACGAGGAGTTATATTATGAGGAGTTATATTACAAGGGGTTATATTACAAGGAGTTATATTATGAGGAGTTATATTACGTGGAGTTACATTACGAGGAGTTACATTATGAGGAGTTATATTACGAGGGGTTATATTACGAGGAGTTACATTACGAGGAGTTACATTATGAGGAGTTATATTACAAGGGGTTATATTACAAGGAGTTATATTATGAGGAGTTATATTACAAGGGGTTATATTACAAGGAGTTATATTACGAGGAGTTACATTACGAGGGGTTATATTACGAGGGGTTATATTACGAGGAGTTACATTATGAGGAGTTATATTACAAGGGGTTACATTATGCGGAGTTATATTACGGGGAATTATATCACAAGGAGTTACATTACGAGGAGTTATATGACTGTATAGTTACCGTGATGAGACCTGAGATTGTATATGTCAGGGAGTTGAGATCCTCCAGTTTGGTCTCCCAACATTCTGCTGAGAAATCCATCAAACTGCTCCATTCAACTAGGAAAGATTCGGAAAAGACAAAGTCATTCTTTTAATACATTAAAAAAAATATTTGATGATGATATCAGTTGCTGTGTCAGTATATCTGTTCCATAGCCCATAACCAAACCCTTCCATGGCATTCCCATTCTGATCTTTTTTGGAATATATCAATAATCTGGACTTGATTATTCAGGGAATCATTTCAAATGTTACAGACAATAGAAGACTTGGAAATGCCATGAGGAGTGAGGAGAATTGTAATGGTCTTCAACAAGAAATAACTCGTAAAGTGGGCAGACACACTGCGGCTGATGTTTAAATGTTGAGATGTGTTTTGGAAGAATATGAACTAAATGGAACAATTGTGGAGGAGGTTCAGGGGCAGAGAGGCAGGGGCATATGTACAGAAATCTGTGCCAGTAGCTGCACAAGTGAAGAAGCCCATTTATAAAGTACATCACATCCTGGGCTTTATCAGGAGTGACATAGGACACAAAAGCAAAGGAGGTTTTGCTGAATTTTTATAAAACAAACATCAGCTGGTAAAATGAGCTTTGTTGGTGCGAGAGTAAATGTATCAGTCAGATCTCGGCTGAAGTAATGGTGATCGTGCTGTGAGGTTCTGACAGAGCAGATTGAGAGAAGCTATACTGAGTGGTGTGGGGCATGAGCAGAGGACACAGATTGAAGATGATATCTGGACAAAGAACCAGAGCGGGAGATGAGGAGAATTCTTTTTTTTACTCAGCGAGTTGTTGTGCTCTGGAAGCAGATTCAATCAGGACTCTCAGAATGGAAGTGGGTAAACAGTTGGAAAGGAGAGAGCTGCAGGGCTCTGGGGAACAGTAGGGTACCTGGGGTTAATTGGATAGTTCTGACAAAGAGCTGACACAGCAATAGTAACTCTCTCTCTCTCACTGATCACTTCAACTCATTTCCCCTCAGCTGGAACCTCTTGCACAGGCAATGAGACAGACTTTTGAACATCAGAAAAGTAATTTGATTCTGTCTCAATCTTCAGATTTAATTTCAAATACATCTGGTCCCAATAATTTCAAAATGGTCATTGTTGTTTGGACAGGCAGGTGGTAGAGCATTACATTATCCGAGCGACACCGACTCTGAGAGCACCATCATCTCGGGGATTTCAACACAACCATACACCCTCCTGACTTCACCGCAAATGGTCAGAAACAGTGATAACATTCGCCAGTATCTCCAATCACAATTCTTCCTCAGGACTGGATGACTCTCTTTCTGCTGCGTCCAGTCAGACACAAGCAGGAGAAAATCTCTCCAACGGTTTCCCTCAAGTTGCCTGTGAGATGAATCCGAGTTGATGAATCCGAGAGATGAATCTGTAATTTAGGAAGATATCAAAGTGATTGTGCTCCATACCCCACTGTGAACTCCCACAACAATGAAATTGTCCAAAAGGAACTAAAACCAATCCAGGTAATCAGTGCCTCACCATCTCACCTGACAGATAATGAACAGCAGCTTGGTGTGGGAGTACTCAGGGATGACAACATTAGACCAGTTACTCGAGAAGGAAGAAAGCACCTCCCAGAGAGGAGGATGAGAAAAGAGAAAGCTACCTTTGTATTTGGTGACCAGACCAGAGTTCACACTCAGCGGCTCCTGAAAGGTGACCGTCAGTGAAGTACTGCTCGTTACAGCGAGAGAGACGTTAGTGGGAGACGATGGGATCACTGCAATCAAACAGAGCCATGAATTGTAACCCTCTCCCAGATACACAGAAACCTTCCCAAACCCCTCGATTAGATTCCAGTCTGTAATTCCCTCCCGGGTATCTGTTATTCTATATATAATCCACCCCGAACCCCTCGATTAGATTCCAGTCTGTGACTCACTCTGGGTCTCTGTTATTCTATATATAAACCCCTCCCGAACCCCTCGATTAGATTCCAATCTGTAACTCACTCCCGGGTATCTGTTATTCTATATATAAACCACCCCGAACCCCTCGATTAGATTCCAGTCTGTAACTCATTCCCAGGAACCTGTTATTTTATATATAAACCACCCCGAACCCCTCGATTAGATTACAGTCTGTAACTCACTCCCGGGTATCTGTTATTCTATATATAAACCACCCCAAACCCCTCGATTAGATTCCAGTCTGTGACTCACTCCTCGGTATCTGTTATTCTATATATAAACCACCCCAAACCCCTCGATTAGATTCCAGTCTATAACTCACTCTGGGTCTCTGTTATTCTATATATAAACCCCCCCCCGAACCCCTCGATTAGATTCCAATCTGTAACTCACTCCCGGGTATCTGTTATTCTATATATAAACCACCCCGAACCCCTCGATTAGATTCCAGTCTGTAACTCATTCCCAGGTACCTGTTATTTTATATATAAACCACCCCGAACCCCTCGATTAGATTACAGTCTGTAACTCACTCCCGGGTATCTGTTATTCTATATATAAACCACCCCAAACCCCTCGATTAGATTCCAGTCTGTAACTCACTCCCAGGTCTCTGTTATTCTATATATAAACCACCCCAAACCCCTCGATTAGATTCCAGTCTGTAACTCACTCCCGGGTCTCTGTTATTCTATATATAAACCACCCCAAACCCCTCGATTAGATTCCAGTCTGTAACTCACTCCCGGGTATCTGTTATTCTATATATAAACCACCCCGAACCCCTCGATTAGATTCCAGTCTGTAACTCACTCCCGGGTATCTGTTATTCTATATATAAACCACCTCGAACCCCTCGATTAGATTCCAGTCTGTAACTCACTCCCGGGTATCTGTTATTCTATATATAAACCACCCTGAACCCCTCGATTAGATTCCAGTCTGTAACTCACTCCCGGGTATCTGTTAATCTATATATAAACCACCCTGAACCCCTCGATTAGATTCCAGTCTGTAACTCACTCCCGGGTATCTGTTAATCTATATATAAACCACCCTGAACCCCTCGATTAGATTGTGACCTGGAGTTGTGTGGGTTTTATTCTCTCTGTGTTTGGGTGTTGTGTGGTAATAGTTTCCAGTGTGCAGTCGCTTACTTGCATGTTCAAACTCTGTTTTCATCTGTTTGTACAGCCTGTATCTCCACTCCCAGGCTCTCCTTTGTTTCTCCTTCTCTGTGCTGTTGTGGCCAAGCCTCTCACTCAGTCCCTCGGAGGACAGATCATTCATGTGCTCTTGTGCCTCCTGTATGAGATGGTTCAGCTGCTGAGCTCTGTTCTCCACATCAACAACTGGCAACGGAAAAAACACTGTGACATTAACCACAAGCAGAACTCAATTTCACCGACCATTCTCCCGCTCCGAGCCCAGTCTTTCTGTTCTTCACATTTCTTCCGGGGATGTGGGTGTCACTGACTAGCTTAGTTTTTTGTATACATCCCCAATTGCCCTTTAGAAGGTGGTGGTGAGCTGACTTCTTGAACCACTGCAGGCCATGTGATGTAGGTACACCCACAGTGCTGTTAGGGAGGGAGGTCCAGGATTGTGACCAGTGACAGTGAAGGAATGGTGATATATTTCCAAGTCAGAATGGTGAGTAACTTGGGAAGTGCTGCCGAAGGAGCTTTGGTGAGTTGCTATAATGCATCTTGTAGATCTGTGGCCAAATGGGCCACCTAAAATGGCAATTTGTAAAGCATTCTGGGACAATTGGGCAAGAACTACAACAGCAGGCTGCCGCCTAAAAGACTGAGATAAACAAGCTGCAACTCAGAAGACTGAATACACAGGATATGGGCCATCTCCAGGACAAAAGGGAGGTTCTGGTCAAACTGGGTCGTTTACCAGACATAGGGGCACCGTAACCCCTTATTTGTGAGGGAGGTGTGAACCCTACGTGCCCCCAGCACCCACAGGCATGGCCATTGGGGATACACCCAGAGATTGGTGTGGCAGCACCCAATTGGACTTTATCGATCAGGGCGATCAAGTCCTGATCGATTGATTGGCAATGGCCAAAAGGGGCGCGAAACCCAACGGGGTATAAAGGGTGCTGCGCAACCAGGAATCTCTCTCTCTCTCTGACCCCATGAACGAGCTACAACACCGGTGACCATCGCCAGCGACGACCAGCACGAGGAGAGCCACCACACCCGAGAAGGAAGGAAGACCAGAGCCAGAGTGCCAGACCAGACCAAAGGACCAGACTACACAGGGGACGACCGAGACCAGCGCACAGATAAAGGCCAATATCTGCTTGGGTTCTCGCCAGTCACGCAAAGTTAAGTCAAGGTCTTGTATTGGACTTGAACTTCAGTATTTCCTGTAAGAGAACTTATTGTTGGTTGGGTGGGTGATTATTGATCGTGTGTTTTAAATAAGTATTGGTTGTATGAACCAGAAGTCTACTCGCAGTTCTTTGTCCATCGTATAAGGGTTAAAAACAGACTGTGCGGTAGGCACAACAGATCGTAAGGGAGGTGGTTAGATCTTCTCTTGTTGGAGATGGTCATTGTGTGGCACGAATGTTACTTGCCGCCCCAAGCCTGGATATTGTCCAGGTCTTGTTGCATTTGGACATGGACTGCTTCAGTATCTGAGGAGTTGTGAATGGTGCAGAACATTGTGCAATCATCGGCGAACATCCCCACTTCTGACCTTATGATGGAGGGAAGATCATTGATGAAGAGCTGAAGATTGTTGGGACGAGTTGGCACTACCCTGAGGAACCTGATCGACTTATTTATTATTGTCACATGTATTAGCATACAGTGAAAAGTAATAATTTCTTGCGTGCTATACAGACAAAGCATACCGTTCATAGAGAAGGAAAGGAGAGAGTGCAGAATGTAGTGTTACAGTCACAGCTAGGGTGTAGAGAGAGACTTAATGTAAGGAAGGTCCTTATTGTGTCAGTTGGTACATGAACTTCTGCAGTAATGACCTGGATCTGAGATGATTGATCCACAACCATCATCCTTTGTGCCGAGTATGACTCCAACCAGCGGAGAGTTTTCCCCCTGATTCCCATTGACTCCAGCTTGGCGAGGCTCCTTGATGCCACACTCAGTTAAATGCAGCCTTGAAGTCAACAGGAGTCACGCTCACCACAAGAATTGGCGGTTAATGACTCCTGAATAGGATCTTGCACAAAAAGCCAAATTAAAATAATAAAGCAATAGGAACACTGTCCATCCTTTGAACTATTTTATAATTAGTCTCGAATTGTTTCATAAACTTTAGTCCAGTAATTTTACTGGAAAGGTTTATCGAGTCAGTAAGTGAAGCAGATTAAGTAAATGCTTTGGGTTAAGCTGCAAGGTATTCGAAAGAATGAAGTCTGACCTGTTTACAAAATAACGCATCAAGTGAAACAATGGAAGGCTCCATGGTGGCACTCACAGTGTGGGCTCTCCCTGGCTCCGGCCTTCATGAGGGTCCGAGCAACACCAATGTTATTGGTCATGATGGCGATGTCCAATGGTAGAAGCCCCATGAGATTGGGGGTGTTGAGCCCCAGTTCGTCCAAGCTGTACTGAGTGAGCAGTAAATGTACGGCATCGAGGTCCTGCTGCCCAATAGCTTCAAATAGAGCCTCGTTACACTGCAAATACTAGAACAAAGAACAAAGAAAATTACAGCACAGGAACAGACCCTTCAGCCCTCCAAACCTGCACTGACCCTGCTGCCCGACTTAACTAAAACCCCCTACCCTTCCAGGGACCATATCCTTCTATTTCCATCCTATTCATGTATTTGTCAAGACGCCCCTTAAAAGTCACTACCGTATCCGCTTCCACTACCTCCCCCGGCAGCGAGTTCCAGGCACCCACTACTCTCTGTGTAAAAAATCTGCCTCGTACATCTCCTTTAAACCTTGCCCCTCGCACCTTAAACCTGTGCCCCCTAGTAATTGACTCTTCCACCCTGGGAAAAAGCTTCTGACTATCCACTCTGTCCATGCCTCTCATAATCTTGTAGACTTCTGTCAGGTCTCCCCTCAACCTCCATCGTTCCAGTGAGAACAAACCAAGTTTCTCCAACCTCTCCTCATAGCTAATGCCCTCCATACCAGGCAACATCCTGGTAAATCTTTTCTGTACACTCTCCAAAGCCTCCACATCCTTCTGGTAGTGTGGCGACCAGAATTGAACACTATATTCCAATTGCGGCCTAACTAACGTTCTATAAAGCTGCAACATGACTTGCCAATTTTTAAACTCAATACCCCGGCCGATGAAGGCAAGCATGCCGTATGCCTTCTTGACTACCTTCTCCACCTGCGTTGCCACTTTCAGTGACCTGTGTACCTGTACACCCAGATCACTTTGCCTATCAATACTCCTAAGGGTTTTGCCATTTACTGAATATTTCCTATCTGTATTAGACCTTCCAAAATGCATTACCTCACATTTGTCTGGATTAAACTCCATCTGCCATCTCTCTGCCCAAGTCTCCAACTGATCTATATCCTGTTGTATCCTCTGATGGTCCTCATCGCTATCCGCAAATCCACCAACCTTTGTGTCGTCCGCAAACTTACTAATCAATCCAGTTACATTTTCCTCCAAATCATTTATATATAATACAAACAGCAAAGGTCCCAGCACTGATCCCTGAGGAACACCACTTGTCACAACCCTCCATTCAGAAACACACCCTTCCACTGCTACCCTCTGTCTTCTTTGACCGATGTGGAGATGCCGGCGTTGGACTGGGGTAAACACAGTAAGAAGTTTAACAACACCAGGTTAAAGTCCAACAGGTTTATTTGGTAGCAAAAGCCACACAAGCTTTCGGAGCTTTAGAGCTCCGAAAGCTTGTGTGGCTTTTGCTACCAAATAAACCTGTTGGACTTTAACCTGGTGTTGTTAAACTTCTTTCTTTGACCGAGCCAGTTTTGTATCCACCTTGCCAGCTCACCTCTGATCCCATGCAACTTCACCTTCTGCACCAGTCTGCTATGAGGGACCTTGTCAAAGGCCTTACTGAAGTCCATGTAGACAACATCCACTGCCCTACCCTCATCAATCATCTTCATCACTTCCTCGAAAAACTCGATCAAGTTCGTGAGACACGACCTCCCCTTCACAAAACCATGTTGCCTCTCACTAATACGTCCACTTATTTCCAAGTGAGAATAAATCCTGTCTTGAAGAATCCTCTCCAATAATTTCCCTACCACTGATGTAAGGCTCACCAGCCTGTAATTACCTGGATTATTCTTGCTACCCTTCTTAAACAAAGGAACAACATTGGCTATTCTCCAATCCTCTGGGACCTCCCCTGTAAGAAGTTTAGCAACACCAGGTTAAAGTCCAACAGGTTTATTTGGAAGCAAAAGCCGCTAGTGGCTTTTGGTGTTGTTAGACTTCTTACTGTGTTTACCCCAGTCCAACGCCGGCATCTCCACATCATGACCTCCCCTGTAGCCAGTGAGGATACAAAGATCTCTCTCAAGGCCCCAGCAATTTCCTCCCTTGCCTCTCTTAGTATTTTGGGGTATATCCCATCAGGCCCTGAGGACTTGTCTACCTTAATGTTTCTCAAGAACCTGAATATCTGCTCCTTTTTGACCTCAACATGACTCAAACTATCTACACATCCTTTCCCAGATTCATCATCCACCAAGTCCTTCTCTTTGGTGAATACTGACGCAAAGTACTTATTTAATACCTCGCCCATTTCCTCTGGCTCCACGCATAGATTCCCTCCCCTGTCCTTGAGTGGCCCAACCCTCTCCCTGGCTACCCTCTTGCTCTTTATATATGTATAAAAAGCCTTGGGATTTTCCTTAATCCTGCTGGCCAATGCTTTTTCATGACCCCTTTTAGCCCTTCTTACTCCTTGCTTAAGTTTCTTTCTACTTTCCTTGTATTCCACACTTGCTTCGTGTGTTCCCAGCCTCCTAGCTTACTGAATTGTGGTCACTGTTCCCGAACTGCTCCCCTACTGAAACATCGACCACCTGGCCGGGCTCATTCCCCAAAACCAGGTCCAGTATGGCCCCTTCCCGAGTTGGACTATCTACATACTGTTTCAGGAAGCCCTCCTGGATGTTCCTTACAAACTCTGCCCCATCCACGCCCCTAGCACTAAGTGAGTCACAGGCAATATAGGGGAAATTAAAATCTCCCACCACAACAACCCTGTTGCTTTTACACCTGAAAACAAACAGATCAAATCCGTCAGAGATCATCACTGGCCCCTCCCAGTGTGGCAAAAACAGCCTCACTGACACATCAATACCCTGATAGTGCGGCCCTGTCACTGACTGATCCTCGATAGTGCGGCCCTATCACTGACTGACCCCTCGATAGTGCGGCCCTGTCACTGTGTCACTGACTGGCCCCTCGATAGTGCGGCCCTGTCACTGTGTCACTGACTGACCCCTCGATAGTGCGGCCCTGTCACTGTGTCACTGACTGACCCCTCGATAGTGCGGCCCTGTCACATACTGACCCCTCGATAGTGCGGCCCTGTCACTGACTGACCCCTCGATAGTGCGGCCCTGTCACTGTGTCACTGACTGATCCTCGATAGTGCGGCCCTGTCACTGTGTCACTGACTGACCCCTCGATAGTGCGGCCCTGTCTCTGTGTCACTGACTGACCCCTCGATAGTGCGGCCCTGTCACTGTGTCACTGACTGACCCCTCGATAGTGCGGCCCTGTCACTGTGTCACTGACTGACCCCTCGATAGTGCGGCCCTGTCACTGTGTCACTGACTGAACCCTCGATAGTGCGGCCCTGTCACTGACTGACCCCTCGATAGTGCGGCCCTGTCACTGTGTCACTGACTGACCCCTCGATAGTGCGGCCCTGTCACTGTGTCACTGACTGACCCCTCGATAGTGCGGCCCTGTCACTGTGTCACTGACTGAACCCTCGATAGTGCGGCCCTGTCACTGACTGACCCCTCGATAGTGCGGCCCTGTCACTGTGTCACTGACTGACCCCTCGATAGTGCGACCCTGTCACTGTGTCACTGACTGACCCCTCGATAGTGCGGCCCTGTCACTGACTGACCCCTCGATAGTGCGACCCTGTCACTGTGTCACTGACTGATCCTCGATAGTGCGGCCCTGTCACTGTGTCACTGACTGACCCCTCGATAGTGCAGCCCTGTCACTGGCTGACCCCTCGATAGTGCGGCCCTGTCACTGACTGACTGACCCCTCGATAGTGCTGCCCTGTCACTGTGTCACTGACTGACCCTTCGATAGTGCGGCCCTGTCACTGTGTCACTGACTGACCCCTCGATAGTGCGGCCCTGTCACTGGCTGACCCCTCGATAGCGCGGCCCTGTCACTGACTGACCCCTCGATAGTGCGGCCCTGTCACTGTGTCACTGACTGATCCTCGATAGTGCGGCCCTATCACTGACTGACCCCTCGATAGTGCGGCCCTGTCACTGTGTCACTGACTGGCCCCTCGATAGCGCAGCCCTGTCACTGTGTCACTGACTGACCCCTCGATAGTGCGGCCCTGTCACATACTGACCCCTCGATAGTGCGGCCCTGTCACTGACTGACCCCTCGATAGTGCGGCCCTGTCACTGTGTCACTGACTGATCCTCGATAGTGCGGCCCTGTCACTGTGTCACTGACTGACCCCTTGATAGTGCGGCCCTGTCACTGTGTCACTGACTGACCCCTCGATAGTGCGGCCCTGTCACTGTGTCACTGACTGACCCCTCAATAGTGCAGCCCTGTCACTGTGTCACTGACTGACCCCTCGATAGTGCGGCCCTGTCACTGACTGACCCCTCGATAGTGCGGCCCTGTCACTGTGTCACTGACTGACCCCTCGATAGTGCGACCCTGTCACTGTGTCACTGACTGACCCCTCGATAGTGCGACCCTGTCACTGTGTCACTGACTGATCCTCGATAGTGCGGCCCTGTCACTGTGTCACTGACTGACCCCTCGATAGTGCAGCCCTGTCACTGGCTGACCCCTCGATAGTGCGGCCCTGTCACTGACTGACTGACCCCTCGATAGTGCTGCCCTGTCACTGTGTCACTGACTGACCCTTCGATAGTGCGGCCCTGTCACTGTGTCACTGACTGACCCCTCGATAGTGCGGCCCTGTCACTGGCTGACCCCTCGATAGTGCGGCCCTGTCACTGTGTCACTGACTGACCCCTCGATAGTGCGGCCCTGTCACTGTGTCACAGACTGACCCCTCGATAGTGCGGCCCTGTCACTGTGTCACTGACTGACCCCTCGATAGTGCGGCCCTGTCACTGTGTCACTGACTGACCCCTCGATAGTGCGGCCCTGTCACTGTGTCACTGACTGACCCCTCGATAGTGCGGCCCTGTCACTGTGTCACTGACTGACCCCTCGATAGTGCGGCCCTGTCACTGACTGACCCCTCGATAGTGCGGCCCTGTCACTGTGTCACTGGCTGACCCCTCGATAGTGCGGCCCTGTCACTGACTGACCCCTCGATAGCGCGGCCCTGTCACTGTGTCACTGACTGACCCCTCGATAGTGCGGCCCTGTCACTGTGTCACTGACTGACCCCTTGATAGTGCGGCCTTGTCACTGACTGACCCCTCGATAGTGCGGCCCTGTCACTGTGTCACTGACTGACCCCTCGATAGCGCGGCCCTGTCACTGTGTCACTGACTGACCCCTCGATAGCGCGGCCTTGTCACTGACTGACCCCTCGATAGTGCGGCCCTGTCACTGTGTCACTGACTGACCCCTCGATAGTGCGGCCCTGTCACTGTGTCACTGACTGACCCCTCGATAGTGCGGCCCTGTCACTGTGTCACTGACTGACCCCTCGATAGTGCAGACCTGTCACTGTGTCACTGACTGACCCCTCGATAGTGCAGCCCTGTCACTGACTGATCCTCGATAGTGCGGCCCTGTCACTGTGTCACTGACTGACCCCTCGATAGTGCGGCCATGTCACTGTGTCACTGACTGACCCCTCGATAGTGCGGCCCTGTCACTGTGTCACTGACTGACCCCTCGATAGTGCAGCCCTGTCACTGTGTCACTGACTGACCCCTCGATAGTGCGGCCCTGTCACTGACTGATCCTCGATAGTGCAGCCCTGTCACTGTGTCACTGACTGACCCCTTGATAGTGCGGCCCTGTCACTGACTGACCCCTCGATAGTGCGGCCCTGTCACTGTGTCACTGACTGACCCCTTGATAGTGCGGCCCTGTCACTGTGTCACTGACTGACCCCTCGATAGTGCGGCCCTGTCACTGACTGACCCCTCGATAGTGCGGCCCTGTCACTGTGTCACTGACTGACCCCTCGATAGTGCGGCTCTGTCACTGTGTCACTGACTGACCCCTCGATAGTGCGGCCCTGTCACTGACTGGCCCTCGATAGCGCAGCCCTGTCACTGTGTCACTGACTGACCCCTCGATAGTGCGGCCCTGTCACTGTGTCACTGACTGACCCCTCGATAGTGCGGCCCTGTCACTGTGTCACTGACTGACTGACCCCTCGATAGTGCGGCGCTGTCACTGTGTCACTGACTGACCCCTCGATAGTGCGGCCCTGTCACTGTGTCACTGACTGACCCCTCGATAGTGCGGCCCTGTCACTGTGTCACTGACTGACCCCTCGATAGTGCGGCTCTGTCACTGTGTCACTGACTGACCCCTCGATAGTGCGTCCCTGTCACTGACTGACCCCTCGATAGTGCGGCCCTGTCACTGTGTCACTGACTGACCCCTCGATAGCGCAGCCCTGTCACTGTGTCACTGACTGACCCCTCGATAGTGCGGCCCTGTCACTGTGTCACTGACTGACTGACCCCTCGATAGTGCGGCTCTGTCACTGTGTCACTGACTGGCCCCTCGATAGTGCGGCCCTGTCACTGTGTCACTGACTGGCCCTCGATAGCGCAGCCCTGTCACTGTGTCACTGACTGACCCCTCGATAGTGCGGCCCTGTCACTGTGTCACTGACTGACCCCTCGATAGTGCGGCCCTGTCACTGTGTCACTGACTGACCCCTCGATAGTGCGGCCCTGTCACTGTGTCACTGACTGACCCCTCGATAGTGCGGCCCTGTCACTGTGTCACTGACTGACCCCTCGATAGTGCGGCCCTGTCACTGTGTCACTGACTGACTGACCCCTCGATAGTGCGGCCCTGTCACTGTGTCACTGACTGGCCCCTCGATAGTGCGGCTCTGTCACTGTGTCACTGACTGACCCCTCGATAGTGCGGCCCTGTCACTGTGTCACTGACTGACCCCTCGATAGTGCGGCCCTGTCACTGTGTCACTGACTGACCCCTCGATAGTGCGGCCCTGTCACTGTGTCACTGACTGACTGACCCCTCGATAGTGCGGCCCTGTCACTGTGTCACTGACTGACCCCTCGATAGCGCAGCCCTGTCACTGTGTCACTGGCTGACCCTCGATAGTGCGGCCCTGTCACTGTGTCACTGACTGACCCCTCGATAGTGCGGCCCTGTCACTGTGTCACTGACTGACCCCTCGATAGTGCGGCCCTGTCATTGTGTCACTGACTGACCCCTCGATAGCGCAGCCCTGTCACTGTGTCACTGACTGACCCCTCGATAGTGCGGCCCTGTCACTGTGTCACTGACTGACCCCTCGATAGTGCGGCTCTGTCACTGTGTCACTGACTGACCCCTCGATAGTGCGGCCCTGTCACTGTGTCACTGACTGACCCCTCGATAGTGCGGCCCTGTCACTGTGTGGTAATCCCCACAATGCTGTTTGTTATCTTTAAAAATTGCTTGTTGTTTCTACTTTCTGGTATGAATATTTGGACTATCACTGAGGATGTTTAAGACTCCACGTCCACATTTACAGCTTCTCACCTTCCCTCTGATAGAATCCTGAAGTCGATAATATTGGGATAGAAACATAGAAACATAGAAAAACTACAGCACAAACAGGCCCTTTGGCCCACAAGTTGTGCCGAACATATCCCTACCTTCTAGACCTACCTATAACCCTCCACCCTATTAAGCTCCATGTACTCATCCAGGAGTCTCTTAAAAGACCCTATTGAGTTTGCCTCCACCACCACTGACGGGAGCCGATTCCACTCGCCCACCACCCTCTGTGTGAAAAACTTCCCCCTAACATCTCCCCTGTACCTACCCCCCAGCACCTTAAACCTGTGTCCTCTCGTTGCAGCCATTTCCACCCTGGGAAAAAGCCTCTGAGAGTCCACCCGATCTATGCCACTGAACATCTTATACACCTCTATTAGGTCTCCTCTCATCCTTCGTCTCTCCAAGGAGAAAAGACCGAGCTCCCTCAGCCTATCCTCATAAGGCATGCCACTCAATCCAGGCAACATCCTTGTAAATCTCCTCTGCACCCTTTCAATCTTTTCCACATCCTTCCTGTAATGAGGCGACCAGAACTGAGCACAGTAATTTTTTCTAAGTGTCCAGCTAGCCTGAAACTGCGAGAGTTCCAGATCCGTTTTCTGGGTGAGTTTTCACGGCCAATCTTTGCTCTCTGGCTCTGAAAAGTTGGGCTCGTCAGTTTCTAGCCACTAGAGGCTGTGGGCGGGGCTTAATTCACCCGACAGCCTGTAGAGGGCGATATTGCGCATGTGCAGACCTCTGATGCTGCCCATGCGCATTAACAGTAGCAGGGGTCTGACAGAGGGAGAGAGCTCAGGCCCCTGCTGCTGCAGGCAGCCTCAAACAGCAACCATCGCACCCCACCCCCCCCCAACAATCGCTGGGGCCCACGGCCCGAGATGCAGCCCCCGCCACCCAGACCGATCGCGCCCCCCCCTCCCCCCCCCCCCCCCCCACTGATTGCATGTGGAGTGCCAGCGGGTCCCCCTCCCCCCACTGACCCGTTCCACATTGGCCCCTCCTATGACTCACCACCATTTGCCCCATCCCTTGGCACTGCCCCCCCACAGGCCCCAGACCCAATGACCTCGCACCTTGGCACTGCCTGGTGGGCATTGCCAAGGTGCCAGGGTGGCACTGCCAGTCTGGCACTGCCCAAGGGACACCCCTGTCCTGCACTCGGCCTTCCCAGGGAGTCTCAATGTCCTCCAGTTCCACCGGGAAGGCTACCAGGACTGTTCCCTGTTCATGGGGAGTAGGTGTTTTGCTCTCCCAGCGAGGGTTTGCAGCAAGCTTGGACGATTGTGCGCTGGGCTTGCCAAGCACATTGAAATGAACATTTGAGTAAATTTCAATAAATTAATCAGCCTCTTGCCCATTTCTAGAGAGAAACTAACCGCTGCAGAAATCCGGGTGTCATAAAAATCGCGACAGGTGCAAAAACCGGCATCATTTGCACTCGCTGATTTCACAACATTTTCCGCCACAAAATGGGTGTAAAGAGGTCGTTAAAATTCCACCTTCTGTCTCTTTAGCTCTCTCACATTGTCTGTATCTTATTCCAATGTTCCCATCCTCTCTGCCCTGCACCGTGCGATGGGGACAGTAATTGTGTTATTGGAGCTGGCTAGTTTTACAGGGAGTGATTCACTTACCAGGGACGACCTCCTCCGTCTCTCCTTGTCACTCTTTGGTGTCAGGAAAGCTTCATCGAAGGATGATTGGCTCCCTTTAAACTTGTCGGAGAGGTTGCGATACAGACGCTTGGCGGCGTTGGGAGACGCTGGGCTGCAGGTTTTCCTGGGGTTCGACAGGTTCACGTTCTGCATCTGCTGTGTCATTCTGGAGCTCAAACACCTGTTAAAAACCACAACAAAACCATCTGTCACCGAGTTCAGCCCGGGCACCCCCCTCAGCCCGAGTCCCCCCTCAGCCCGAGTCCCCCCCTCAGCCCGAGTCCCCCCTCAGCCCGAGTCCCCCCTCAGCCCGAGTCCCCCCCTCAGCCTGAGTCCCCCCCTCAGCCCGAGTCCCCCCTCAGCCCGAGTCCCCCCTCAGCCCGAGTCCCCCCCTCAGCCTGAGTCCCCCCCTCAGCCCGAGTCCCCCCCTCAGCCCGAGTCCCCCCCTCAGCCTGAGTCCCCCCCTCAGCCCGAGTCCCCCCTCAGTCCGAGTCCCCCCCTCAGCCCGAGTCCCCCCCTCAGCCCGGGTACCCCCCTCAGCCCGAGTCCCCCCCTCAGCCCGAGTCCCCCCCCCTCAGCCCGGGCACCCCCCCTCAGCCCGGGCACCCCCCTCAGCCCGAGTCCCCCCCTCAGCCCGAGTCCCCCCCTCAGCCCGAGTCCCCCCCTCAGCCCGAGTCCCCCCTCAGCCCGAGTCCCCCCTCAGCCTGAGTCCCCCCCTCAGCCCGAGTCCCCCCTCAGCCCGAGTCCCCCCTCAGCCCGAGTCCCCCCTCAGCCCGAGTCCCCCCCTCAGCCCGAGTCCCCCCTCAGCCCGAGTCCCCCCTCAGCCCGAGTCCCCCCCTCAGCCTGAGTCCCCCCCTCAGCCCGAGTCCCCCCTCAGCCCGAGTCCCCCCTCAGCCCGAGTCCCCCCCTCAGCCTGAGTCCCCCCCTCAGCCCGAGTCCCCCCCTCAGCCCGAGTCCCCCCCTCAGCCTGAGTCCCCCCCTCAGCCCGAGTCCCCCCTCAGTCCGAGTCCCCCCCTCAGCCCGAGTCCCCCCCTCAGCCCGGGTACCCCCCTCAGCCCGAGTCCCCCCCTCAGCCCGAGTCCCCCCCCCTCAGCCCGGGCACCCCCCCTCAGCCCGGGCACCCCCCCTCAGCCCGGGCACCCCCCTCAGCCCGAGTCCCCCCCTCAGCCCGAGTCCCCCCCTCAGCCCGAGTCCCCCCCTCAGCCCGAGTCCCCCCTCAGCCCGAGTCCCCCCTCAGCCTGAGTCCCCCCCTCAGCCCGAGTCCCCCCTCAGCCCGAGTCCCCCCTCAGCCCGAGTCCCCCCTCAGCCCGAGTCCCCCCCTCAGCCCGAGTCCCCCCTCAGCCCGAGTCCCCCCTCAGCCCGAGTCCCCCCCTCAGCCTGAGTCCCCCCCTCAGCCCGAGTCCCCCCTCAGCCCGAGTCCCCCCTCAGCCCGAGTCCCCCCCTCAGCCTGAGTCCCCCCCTCAGCCCGAGTCCCCCCCTCAGCCCGAGTCCCCCCCTCAGCCTGAGTCCCCCCCTCAGCCCGAGTCCCCCCTCAGTCCGAGTCCCCCCCTCAGCCCGAGTCCCCCCCTCAGCCCGGGTACCCCCCTCAGCCCGAGTCCCCCCCTCAGCCCGAGTCCCCCCCCCTCAGCCCGGGCACCCCCCCTCAGCCCGGGCACCCCCCTCAGCCCGAGTCCCCCCCTCAGCCCGAGTCCCCCCCTCAGCCCGAGTCCCCCCCTCAGCCCGAGTCCCCCCCTCAGCCCGGGTCCCCCCCTCAGCCCGAGTCCCCCCCTCAGCCCGAGTCCCCCCCCTCAGCCCGGGCACCCCCCCTCAGCCCGGGCACCCCCCTCAGCCCGAGTCCCCCCCTCAGCCCGAGTCCCCCCCTCAGCCCGAGTCCCCCCCTCAGCCCGAGTCCCCCCCTCAGCCCGAGTCCTCCCCCCTCAGCCCGAGTCCCCCCCTCAGCCCGAGTCCCCCCCTCAGCCCGGGCACCCCCCTCAGCCCGAGTCCCCCCTCAGCCCGAGTACCCCCCTCAGCCCGAGTCCCCCCTCAGCCCGGGCACCCGCCTCAGCCCGAGTCCCCCCTCAGCCCGAGTCCCCCCCTCAGCCCGGGCACCCCCCTCAGCCCGAGTACCCCCCCTCAGCCCGAGTCCCCCCCTCAGCCCGAGTCCCCCCCTCAGCCCGAGTCCCCCCCTCAGCCCGGGTCCCCCCCTCAGCCTGGGACCCCCCCTCAGCCTGAGTCCCCCCCTCAGCCCGAGTCCCCCCCTCAGGATGTGGAGATGCCGGCGTTGGACTGGGGTAAACACAGTAAGAGTTTTAACAACACCAGGTTAAAGTCCAACAGGTTTATTTGGTAGCAAATGCCACACAAGCTTTCGGAGCTCCAAGCCCCTTCTTCAGGTGACTCTGACCTGAAGAAGGGGCTTGGAGCTCCGAAAGCTTGTGTGGCTTTTGCTACCAAATAAACCTGTTGGACTTTAACCTGGTGTTGTTAAAACTCTTACTGTGTCCCCTCCTCAGCCCTCGCACCCCCCCTCAGCCCAGGTCCCCCCCCTCAGCCCGGGTACCCCCCTCACCCCGGGTCCCCCCCTCACCCCAGGTCCCCCCCTCAGCCCGGGCACCACCCTCAGCCTGGTACCCCCACAACCTGGGTATCCCACAGCAGGGTTGCAGACACATTGCCCGAGTTACAGACACACTATTTGGCTGTATATGAGACAGCTTGTACTGTCCCAAATGGAAAGAGAGAAAGAGGCAATGGTGGAGGAAATAGAAAGAGAGAGAGCATTGGAACTTCAGAAACTGGATCTGAAAACATTGATATTAAAATGGTGGAGGTAAGAGTGGAACTTGAGGGGAGTGATGAGTAGGATTTAATCCATCTTCATCTGATGTTACTGTGTTATTTTGCTATATTCTATGTTAATGTGGAGTTTCTTTAAGAGGCCGTGTTTCATTCCAGGAGTCGATTTGTCTGTTAAACATACAGCAAATACTAATAACTCAGAATAATAACTGATTTTAGCGAGAGATATGTTACTTTGTCAAGTTTGATTTGATTTATTATTGTCACATGTATTAACATACAGTGAAAAGTATTGTTTCTTGCGTGCTTTACAGAAAAGCATATCGTTCATGGAGAAGGAAACGAGAGAGTGCAGAATGTAGTGTTACAGTCATAGCTAGGGTGTAGAGAAAGATCAACTTAATATAAGGTAAGTCCATTCAAAAGTCTGACAGCAGCAGGGAAGAAGCTGTTCTTGAGTCGGTTGGTACGTGACCTCAGACTTTTGTATCTTTTCCCTGACAGAAGAAGGTGGGAGAGAGAATGTCCGGGGTGCGTGGGGTCCTTAATTATGCTGCTGCTTTTCCGAGGCAGCGGGAAGTGTAGACAGAGTCAGTGGATGGGAGGCTGGTTTGAGTGATGGACTGAGTTTCATTCAATGACCCTTTGTAGTTTTTTTGCGGTCTTGGGCAGAGCAGGAGCCCATACCAAGCTGTGATATAACCAGAAAGAATGCTTTCTATGGTGCATCTGTAAAGGTTTGTGGGAGTGGTAGGGGACATGCCAAATTTCCTTTGCTTCCTGAGAAAGTAGAGTCTATAGCGTCAACTATAGTGTCAGCCTGAGGGACCAGGGCAGCTTGTTGGTGATCTGAACACCTAGAAAATTGAAGCTCTCGACCCTTTCTACTTCATCCCCAATGATGTCGGTGGGGTATGTTCTCCACTATGCTTCCTGAAGTCAGTGATAATCTCCTTTGTTTTACTGACATTGAGTTCATGGACTTTTTGTTCTTTAGGTTCTCCTGGGATTTTAGATGAGGGGCCCGATTTTCCCATTTTCATTCTAAGTGCTGAATCTGGGTGTAATGCGGATCCGACTTGGAAATCTGCTTTCAGGCGCTCCCATTCGCACCCAGCCTGAAAAAAAATCGTGGTTCCCATTCGCGCTGTGGGCGGGGCTTAGCGCGGCCGAAACGATCGGAGTTCTGAACTGCGCATGCGCAGTTAGAAAAAAATTTGAAAAAGCGCGCCCGTGTCAGATCGCTCCCGGGCCGCAGAGAGCAGAGAAAGCGGCCCGGGAGCGACAAGCGGGAGGGATGGTGCACACACACATCACTGTCCCCCTTATCCACCCCCCCACTACCCACACACATCACTGTCCCCCTTATCCACTCCCCCACTACCCACACACATCACTGTCCCTCTTATCCACCCCCCCGCTACCCACACACATCACTGTCCCCCTTATCCACCCCCCCACTACCCACACACATCACTGTGGCCCTTATCCACTCCCCCACTACCCACACACATCACTGTCCCCCTTATCCACCCCCCCGCTACCCACACACATCACTGTCCCCCTTATCCACTCCCCCACTACCCACACACATCACTGTCCCCCTTATCCACTCCCCCACTACCCACACACATCACTGTCCCCCTTATCCACCCCCCCCCCCCACTACCCACACACAT
Organism: Mustelus asterias; assembly: GCF_964213995.1. Taxonomy (NCBI): domain Eukaryota; kingdom Metazoa; phylum Chordata; class Chondrichthyes; order Carcharhiniformes; family Triakidae; genus Mustelus; species Mustelus asterias. The sequence continues at coordinate 110,067,505 of NC_135812.1, read as the reverse complement.
CACTGTCCCCCTTATCCACCCTCCCCACTACCCACACACATTACTGTCCCCCTTATCCACCCCCCCACTACCCACACACATCACTGTCCCCCTTATCCACCCCCCACTACCCACACACATCACTGTCCCCCGTATCCACCCCCCACTACCCACACACATCACTGTCCACCTTATCCACCCCCCCACTACCCACACACATCACTGTCTCCCGTATCAACCCCCCCCACTACCCACACACATCACCGTCCCCCATATCCACCCCCCCCACTACCCACACACATCATTGTCCCCCTTTTCCACCCCCCCCCCACTACCCACACACATCACTGTCCCCCTTATCCACCCCCCCCACTACCCACACACATCACTGTCCCCCTTATGCACCCCCCCACTACCCACACACATCACTGTCCCCCTTATCCACCCCCCCACTACCCACACACATCACTGTCCCCCTTATCCACCCCCCCCACTACTCACACACATCACTGTCCCCCTTATCCACCCCCCCCCACTACTCACACACATCACTGTCCCCCTTATCCACCCCCCCCACTACTCACACACATCACTGTCCCCCTTATCCGCCCACCCCCCACTACCCACACACATTACTGTCCCCCTTATCCACCCCCCCCCACTACCCACACACATCACTGTCCCCCTTATCCACCCCCCCCACTACCCACACACATCACTGTCCCCCTTATCCACCCCCCCCCCACTACCCACACACATTACTGTCCCCCTTATCCACCCCCCCCACTACCCACACACATCACAAGATGATGAGGTATAGATCGGGTGGATTCTCGGAGGCTTTTTCCCAGGGCTGAAATGGCTGCTACGAGAGGACACAGGTTTCAGGTGCTGGGGAGTAGGTACAGAGGAGATGTCAGGGGTAAGGTTTTCACTCAGAGGGTGGTGGGCGAGTGGAATCAACTGCCGTCAGTGGTGGTGGAGGCAAACTCGATAGGGTCTTTTAAGAGACTTCTGGATGAGTACATGGGACTTGATAGGATTGAGGGTTATAGGTAAGTCTATATATAAGCCTAGGTAGGTAGGGGCATGACCGGCGCAACTTGTGGGCCGAAGGGCCTGTTTGTGCTGTATTTTTTCTATGTTCTATGTCCTATCACTGACCCCCTTATCGACCCCCCCCCACTACCCACACACATCACTGTCCCCCTTATCCACCCCCCCACTACCCACACACATCACTGTCTCCCTTATCCACCCTCCCACTACCCACACACATCATTGTCCCCCTTATCCACTCCCCCACTACCCACACACATCACTGTCCCTCTTATCCATGCCCCCCACTACCCAGACACATCACTGTCCTCCTTATTCGCCCCCCCACTACCCAGAATGATCGCCACCCCTGCCCCCCTCCCCTGCACCGATCGCCCACAGAGTGGCAGCGGACCCCCCTGCACCCCCCGGCCCCCCACCAGTGATCCAGCTGACCTTCCCCCTCCCCCCCCACCAGTGATCCACCTGCCCCCCCCCCAGCAGTGAGCAATCGGGCCCCCCCTCCTCCCGAGATACAACTTACCCGCCTCCCTCCTCCCTCCCCCAGACAACAATCTGGCCTCACTCCCCCCTCCCCCCCCCCAGAGAATGATCTGGCCTCATTCACCCCCTCCTCCCGCCCCCCAGACAACAATCTGGCCTCTCTCATTGATGGGGCAGACCTATTTTTGAGCTCTCTTCCTGAAAAGGTGATGGAAGCAGAGTCTTTGAATATTTTTAATGCAGAGTTAGATAGATGATGTGGAGATGCTGGCGTTGGACTGGCGTGGGCGCAGTAAGCAGTCTCACAACACCAGGTTAAAGTCCAACAGGGTTTATTGGGCATCACAAGCTTTTGGAGCGCTGCCCTTTCATCTGGTGAGTGGTAGTGAGGGTAGATGTGGGTAAGAGGTTTCCCCTGGCGGGAGTCTAGAACCAGGGGGCACAATCTCAAAATTAGGAAGAAGCTGCTTAGGAACCGAGATGTTGAGAAATTTCTTTACACGGAGAGTTGTGAATCTTCGGAATTCTCTACGTGAGACTGTGGGAAGCAGAGATTGACAGATTTCTAAATCCCAATGACAGAAAGGGATATGGGGATAGTGTGGGGGGAAAGACATTGAAGTGGATGATCAGCCATGTTTGTATTGAATAGCAGAGCAGGTTTGAGGGGCTGAATGGCCTTCTCCTGCTCCTTTGTTCCGATGTTTTCTCCCTCTCTTTGATTTACTTTTTCTGTCTCTGCACCCTTCTCCAATAATCTTTCTGTTTCTTTTCTCTCTTTCCACAACTTTCTTCCTCATTAACAACTCTGACGTTTTCAATGGTGCCAGCACCTTGTTCATACACTGACAGGAAGTTCTCCCACATTCCTCGACTCAAGGAGGAGGTTTGATGAGGACTTATCTGTTGAGGTAGTATGGGCGGAGATTAGAAATAGGAGAGGAGAGGTCACCCTGTTGGGAGTCTTTTATAGACCTCCTAAAAGTTCTAGAGAGGTTGAGGAAAGGATTGCGGAGTCAATCCTGCTTAGGAGTGAAAGTAATAGGGCAATTGTTATGGGGGATTTTAACTTGACTAATATTGACTGGAATTGTTATAGCTCTAGCTCGTTAGAGGGGTCAGTTTTTGTTCAAAGCGTGCAGGAAGGTTTTTTGACTCAGTATGTAGACAGGCCAACTAGAGGTGAGGCTATATTGGATCTGGTGCTGGGAAATGAGCCAGACCAGGTGCTAGACTTGGAAGTTGGTGTGCATTTTGGTGATAGTGACCACAATTCGGTTACGTTCACCTTAGTGATGGAAAGGGATAGGCATGAACCTCGGGCCAGTGGTTTTAGCTGGGGGAAGGGTAATTATGAGGCTATTAGGAGAGAATTAGGAAACATAGGTTGGACTAGGAGATTACAGGGACTGGGAACGTCCGACATGTGGAGTTTTTTCAAGGAGCAGCTACTGCGAGTCTGTGATAGGTATGTCCCTGTCAGGCAAGGAGGAATTGGTAGGGCTAGGGAACCGTGGTGCACCAAAAAAGTTTCTTTGTTGGTTAAAAAGAAAAAGGAGGCTTATGTTCGGATGAGACGTGAGCACTCGGGTAGTGCACTAGAAAGCTTTAGATTGGCTAAGAGGGAGTTGAAGAGCGAGCTTAGAAGGGCTAAAAGGGGACATGAGAAGACTTTGGCGGATAGGGTTAAAGTGAATCCTAAGGCGTTCTATAGGTATGTCAAGAACAGAAGGTTGGTTAGGGCAAGTTTAGGGCCAGTTATAGATGGCAGAGGGAAGTTATGTGTGGAACCGGAGGAGATTGGTGAAGCATTGAACCAATATTTCTCTTCGGTGTTCACGCAAGGGGACATGAATATAGCTGAGGAGGACACTGGGTTGCAAGGGAGTAGAATAGACAGTATTACAGTTGATAAGGAGGATGTGCAGGATATTCTGGAGGGTCTGAAAATAGATAAATCCCCTGGTCCGGATGGGATTTATCCAAGGATTCTCTGGGAGGCAAGAGAAGTGATTGCAGAGCCTCTGGCTCTGATCTTCAGGTCGTCGTTGGCCTCTGGTATAGTACCAGAAGATTGGAGGTTAGCGAATGTTGTCCCATTGTTTAAGAAGGGGAACAGAGACTTCCCCGGGAATTATAGACCGGTGAGTCTCACTTCTGTTGTCGGCAAGATGTTGGAAAAAATTATAAGGGATAGGATTTATAGTTATTTGGAGAGTAATGAATTGATAGGTGATAGTCAGCATGGTTTTGTGGCAGGTAGGTCGTGCCTTACTAACCTTATTGAGTTTTTTGAGAAAGTGACCAAGGAGGTGGATGGGGGCAAGGCAGTGGACGTGGTATATATGGATTTTAGTAAGGCGTTTGATAAGGTTCACCATGGTAGGCTTCTGCAGAAAATGCAGATGTATGGGATTGGGGGTGATCTAGGAAATTGGATCAGGAATTGGCTAGCGGATAGGAAACAGAGGGTGGTGGTTGATAGTAAATATTCATCATGGAGTGCGGTTACAAGTGGTGTACCTCAGGGATCTGTTTTGGGGCCACTGCTGTTTGTAATATTTATTAATGATCTGGATGAGGGTATAGTTGGGTGGATTAGCAAATTTGCTGATGACACCAAAGTCGGTGGTGTGGTAGACAGTGAGGAAGGGTGTCGTAGTTTGCAGGAAGACTTAGACAGGTTGCAAAGTTGGGCCGAGAGGTGGCGGATGGAGTTTAATGCGGAGAAGTGTGAGGTAATTCACTTTGGTAGGAATAACAGATGTGTTGAGTATAGGGCTAACGGGAGGACTTTGAATAGTGTGGAGGAGCAGAGGGATCTAGGTGTATGTGTGCATAGATCCCTGAAAGTTGGGAATCAAGTAGATAAGGTTGTTAAGAAGGCATATGGTGTCTTGGCGTTTATTGGTAGGGGGATTGAATTTAGGAGTCGTAGCGTTATGTTGCAACTGTACACAACTCTGGTGCGGCCGCACTTGGAGTACTGTGTGCAGTTCTGGTCCCCACATTACAGGAAGGATGTGGAGGCTTTGGAGAGGGTGCAGAGGAGGTTTACCAGGATGTTGCCTGGTATGGAGGGGAGATCCTATGAGGAGAGGCTGAGGGATTTGGGATTGTTTTCGCTGGAAAGGCGGCGGCTAAGAGGGGATCTTATTGAAACATATAAGATGATTAGAGGTTTAGATAGGGTGGATAGTGATAGCCTTTTTCCTCTGATGGAGAAATCCAGCACGAGGGGGCATGGCTTTAAATTGAGGGGGGGTAGTTATAGAACCGATGTCAGGGGTAGGTTCTTTACCCAGAGGGTGGTGAGGGATTGGAATGCCCTGCCAGCATCAGTTGTAAATGCGCCTAGTTTGGGGGCGTTTAAGAGATCCGTAGATAGGTTCATGGACGAAAAGAAATTGGTTTAGGTTGGAGGGTCACAGTTTTTTTTTTAACTGGTCGGTGCAACATCGTGGGCCGAAGGGCCTGTTCTGCGCTGTAATGTTCTATGTTCTATGTTCTATGTTCAAAGCCCCAGTAATGACTCCCAACACCAGAGCTGACAGAGTGAAGTTTCAGAATACTCACCGTTCGCTGATAATGTTTTCCTGTAGCTCTGGAAATGAATCCTGAAATGCATTAGCTTGGGAAATGGAGAGAGCGGTGGTGTTGGTGAGCTGTTTATGTTGTTCCTAACGCTTCCTAACCCTTCCCCTCACTTTAGTGCAGCTCTGCATCCAATGAGAAAAATATATGTGACTTAAAGCACTCTCATCCCCAGAGATTGCTGGGAAACTCGGCAAATCAGGCTAAGGGACATCAGCACATTGCGAGCCAGACTTTGACAAATTCCCTGCTGCATCCTGATCACAGAACAGCCCTGAAGCCACAGTCACAATTTCATTAAGATCCTTAAAATCAGATGCTGGTACATTAACAAACCAAGCACACTCATCCCAATGGCCCAGTAAACAGCACTGATAATCTGACTCAGCGCTGGGCGTCACATTCTCCAGGACATCCTGACTCAATAATTCCTGACCTGAGACCTCCTTGTGATATATGCAACTCTAGCATCCACCTTCAATATGACTGTAATCCAGGGAGTGAGACTGTAACCCCAGGAGTGAGACTGTAACACAGGGTGTGTGACTGCAACCCAGGGTGTGTGTCTGTAACCCAGGATGCGTGTCTGTAACTTGGGCAGTGTGACTGTAACACGGGGAGTGAGACTGTAGCCTAGAGTGTGCGTCTGTAACCTGGGCAGTGTGACTGTAACTCATGGAGTGTGACTGTAGCATAGGAGTGTGACTTGTGATGTCAGTGTCCCTTTAAGAAAGATTTTTTAAAAAAACGTGATTTCTACAGTTCACAGCACTGCTGCCTCACAGCGCCAGGGACCCGGGTTTGATTCCCGGCTTGGGTGACCCTCTGTGTGGCGTCTGCATGTTCTCCCTGTGTCTGCGTGGGTTTCCTCCGGGTGCTCCAGTTTCCTCCCACAGTCTGAAAGACGTGCTGGTTAGGTGCATTGACCCAAACAGGCGCTGGAGTGTGGCGACTAGGGGATTTTCACAGTAACTTCATTGCAGTGTTAATGTAAGCCTACTTGTGACTAATAAACTAAACTAAACTGAACAGTGATGCCATTGTTGCCGGGCTGACTACAATGAGTCCTTTTATTGCTACTGAAATGGTTTAAATGGGGCTGTTTGTGTTGACTCTGGGATTGGTTCTGTAATCCTGCATTGTGAGGACAGTGTTTTTGGACAGGTTTCTTCCCAGTGAGTTTAAGGTTTCATTTTCAGTCTGGAGCTGCAGGTTTGACATTTAGTTTTAGAAGGGACAGCAAGCTAAAAAGAAGTGTTTTCCCTCTCTCCCTATTTTATTTGGAAATTCTGCTAGTGATCGTAAAGCAAGGCTTTGCCTTAGAGTCGTAGAGTCATAGAGGTTTACAGCATGGAAACAGGCCCTTCGGCCCAACTTGTCCATGCCGCCCTTTTTTTTAAGCCCCTAAGCTAGTTCCAATTGCCCGCATTTGGCCCATATCCCTCGATACCCATCTTATCCATGTAACTGTCTAAATGCTTTTTAAAAGACAAAATTGTACCCGCCTCTACTACTACCTCTGGCAGCTTGTTCCAGACACTCACCACTCACTGTGTGAAAACATTGCCTTCATGAAGAAAAAATCTGCTGTTGTTGGGGGCTGGGCCAGAGTCTCTCTGGTGTTAAGGGAAGCTGCCTTGTCTTCAAACTGTTCTGAGTCTCAAGAGCATTGGACTGCAGAATTCAACGAACAGCATTGATCCCAGTATCAGGTGAGCATTAGTCTCTGCTGTGTTAAACCTATGAAAAGGGTCTTTTGTCTATGGGATTTATTTGATTGGAACATTGTAGATATCTTTGTTAAAGGTTATACATTATCAAGATTGTTTGTTTCTTGATTGTAATTGATAAAAGTTCTTGTTAATTTTTTAACTATGCATGTTAACTATATTCTAAATAAACTTTGTTTGAAAAAAGCTCCCCTATGGGTCATTTGAATCACATCTCATGCTTATCTAAGCCAAATTCAAGATGCAAAACTTATGATTCAGGCGGGCTTCATAAAACACTTTAGACTTTCTGACCAGAACCATGACAGACTGTAACACGGGGAATGAGACTGTAACCTGGGGAGTGAGACTGTAACCCAGGGAATGAGACTGCAACCTGGGGAATGAGACTGTAACATTGGGAGTGTGACTGTATCTCAGGGTGCGTGATTGTAACTCAGGGAGTGTGACTGTAACACGGGGAGTATGACTGTAACACAGGGAGTGTGACTGTATCTCAGGGTGCGTGATTGTAACTCAGGGAGTGTGACTGTAACATTGGGATTGTGACTGTATCTCAGGGAGTGTGACTGTAACACAGGGAGTGTGACTGTAACATGGGGAGTGTGACTGTAACACTGGGAGTGTGACTGTAACATGGGGAGTGTGACTGTAACACTGGGAGTGTGACTGTAACACAGGGAGTGTGACTGTAACACAGGGAGTGTGACTGTAACATGGGGAGTGTGACTGTAACACAGGGAGTGTGACTGTAACATGGGGAGTGTGACTGTAACACGGGGAGTATGACTGTAACATGGGGAGTGTGACTGTAACATGGGGACTGTGACTGTAACACAGGTAGTGTGATTGTAACATGGGGAGTGTGACTGTAACACAGGGAGTGTGACTGTAACACAGGGAGTGTGACTGTAACACAGGGGGTGTGACTGTAACAGGGGGAGTGTGACTGTAACATGGGGACTGTGACTGTAACATGGGGACTGTGACTGTAACACAGGTAGTGTGATTGTAACATGTGGAGTGTGACTGTAACAGGGGGAGTGTGACTGTAACACAGGGAGTGTGACTGTAACATGGGGAGTGTGACTGTAACACAGGGAGTGTGACTGTAACATGGGGAGTGTGACTGTAACATGGGGACTGTGACTGTAACACAGGTAGTGTGATTGTAACATGGGGAGTGTGACTGTAACACAGGGAGTGTGACTGTAACATGGGGAGTGTGACTGTAACACGGGGAGTATGACTGTAACATGGGGAGTGTGACTGTAACATGGGGACTGTGACTGTAACACAGGTAGTGTGATTGTAACATGGGGAGTGTGACTGTAACACAGGGAGTGTGACTGTAACACAGGGAGTGTGACTGTAACACAGGGGGTGTGACTGTAACAGGGGGAGTGTGACTGTAACATGGGGACTGTGACTGTAACATGGGGAGTGTGACTGTAACATGGGGAGTGTGACTGTAACACAGGGAGTGTGACTGTAACACAGGGAGTGTGACTGTAACACAGGGAGTGTGACTGTAACAGGGGGACTGTGACTGTAACACGGGGACTGTGACTGTAACACAGGGAGTATGACTGTAACACAGGGAGTGTGACTGTAACACAGGGAGTGTGACTGTAACACAGGGAGTGTGACTGTAACAGGGGGACTGTGACTGTAACACAGGGAGTGTGACTGTAACACAGGGAGTGTGACTGTAACACAGGGAGTGTGACTGTAACACAGGTAGTGTGATTGTAACATGGGGAGTGTGACTGTAACACAGGGAGTGTGACTGTAACACAGGGAGTGTGACTGTAACACAGGGAGTGTGACTGTAACACAGGGAGTGTGACTGTAACAGGGGGACTGTGACTGTAACACAGGGAGTGTGACTGTAACACAGGGAGTGTGACTGTAACATGGGGAGTGTGACTGTAACACGGGGAGTATGACTGTAACATGGGGAGTGTGACTGTAACATGGGGACTGTGACTGTAACAGGGGGACTGTGACTGTAACACAGGGAGTGTGACTGTAACAGGGGGAGTGTGACTGTAACACAGGGAGTGTGACTGTAACAGGGGGTGTGACTGTAACCTTAGCCTTTTCTGTTAATCCCTTACCAAAAACATTTTGTTCCAAATATTTTCCTTTTCTCTTTTAAGACCTATTCTGAAATCTGCTGTCCTTCCTGTTTCTGCTCTGACCCCATCAAACCTCGAGAGAAAAACATTTTCCTAACATCTCCCTCCTTGATTTTGATGCAAGTCCGACAGTTACTGAAAATAGTTTCCCCCCGATTTGCTTTCTTAAAGTTTCTTACAATTTTGAATGTTCCATCTGATTTGCTAGTTTGCTGATTAATTATGAAAGTGATGTCACAATGACAGCGCTCCAGCTTGTTTTAGCTTGTTCGCATTTTCATTCTGACATTTCAGAGTGAGAAATCCAGAATAAACACAAGGAAACTGAGCATCGAGTCTCACTCTGGGAGTTACGGTTACTGAGGGAATGTTCCGGATGTGAGATGGTCCCTGGGTGATTGATGCCGTTTTTAAAAATCAGTTGACAGGCTCTGACTAGCATTGTTTCCAATGTCTGATCTGGTAACAGAAAACAGGCAGTTTCTGCATCATAAAAATGATTAAAATCCACAGGGGTCACAACAGAATATTGAGAGGGAGAGAGGCAGACAGACAGGCAGGCAGACAGACAGGCAGGCAGACAGACAGACAAGCAGACAGACAGACAGGCAGGCAGGCAGACAGACAGGCAAACAGACAGGCAGACAGACAGACAAGCAGGCAGACAGACAGGCAGACAGGCAAACAGACAGGCAAACAGACAGACAGGCAGGCAGACAGACAGACAGGCAGGCAGGCAGACAGGCAGGCAGACAGACAGGCAAACAGACAGGCAGACAGACAGACAGACAGGCAGGCAGACAGACAGGCAGGCAGACAGACAGATAGGCAGACAGACAGACTGACAGGCAGGTAGATTGACAAATAGACAGGCAGACAGACAGACAGACAGACAGCTAGACAGACAAACAGACAGGCAGGCAGGTAGACAGACAGGCAGACAGATAGACAGACAGGTAGGCAGGCAGAGAGCAAATCGAATGGTGCCACAGTGGTGCATGTCGGTAAGTGTAGGTTATAGTGGATAAGAGTGAGTGAGAGCGGAAAATGTGGCTGGAATTTTCCACTCGGAAAGTCCGGTGTTGAGGGTGGGAAGCTGGAGGAATTCCCAATGCAGGGCATGATGGGTAAACTCACCAAACAGTGATATTCGGTTAATTCATTATGTAACTGCAAACTTCACTCGAATCTCACACCAGGCTGGGTGGGAAAGGTGACCTGTCATGAACCCGGCATGAACCCCCTGTGAACCCCCCCCCCCGCAGGGAACTCCCATGAATCTCCATGAACCCGCCATGAACCTGCCATGAACCCGCTGTGAACCCGTCATGAAAGAATTGAGGGGAAGATTGCAACTTATTTTCCCGCCGGCAAATTTTTGACTTCACTCCAAGTGTTTTGGTTTTGCCTGTCACACCCAACATTGGTGAGACTGGAAAATTCTGCCCCTCATCTCTTCAATTCAATTATGGGACATGGGCGTCGCTGGCTGGCCAGCATTTATTGCCCGTCCCTAATTACCCTTGAGAAGAAGCCGCCGTTTTGAATCGCTGCATTCCATCTGGTATGTAGGTACACCACAACGCCGTTAGGGAGGGAATTCCAGGATTTTGTCCCAGCGGCAGTGAAGGAATGGCGATATATTTCCAAGTCCGGATAGTGAATGACAGGTGGTGGCGTTCCCATGTATCTGCTGCTCTTGTCCTTCTAGATCAGTGGTTCCCAAACCTTTTTCACTGGGCCGCACTTTCGGAATAAAAATTTGCTGGCGCCACCCCAAATTTTTTATTGATAAGAAATACATTCAAAAACAAAAAAAAACAACTCCTAGCAGTGCTTGATTCATAACATAGAACACGACTACTTTATAATATGATCATGGGACATCCAGAAAGTATAAAACAATGCAGCTACATAAAAACATGATTCATTCCCAAAATATACTTATAGACGAGCCTCTTACATATGTAACCTTAAGTATACAAACTCAATGAGAGGTGTGAGCTTGTTTTTGTCGGGTAATCTCATTTATATTCGGTCTAATTTGAGACAAACAAACTCTCATCTCCTCATCAACACAAAGAAGCCTTTCTCTTTTCTGGTCTTTGATATTTGTCAGAGCTGAAAATCCCTGTTCACAACAATACGTCATGGAGAACTGTAGAAAAATAGCTAATGCTCTTGAAGAGATGCGTGGATACTGTTTCTGGTTGTATATCCAAAAAGAGTCCAGTGGCATACTCCCGTGTTTCATTTTCAAGGTGCGATCACTCGAAATGCAGGCCATTTCCCCCTCCTCATCCAATGTCAGACCTGATCAAGAAGGCAAATGGGATGTTGGCATTTATCACGAGGGGGATAGAATGTAAAAGCAGAGAAGTCTTGCTGCATCTGTACAAGGCATTGGTGAGGCTGCAGCTGGAATACTGTGGGCAGTTTTGGTCCCCTTACTTGTGAAAGGATATATTGGCCTTGGAGGGAATGCAGAGAAGGTTCACCAGGTTGATACCGGATATGAGGGGTGTAGATTATGAGGAGAGATTGAGCAGATTAGGTTTGTACTCGTTGGAGTTTAGAAGGCTGAGGGGTGATCTTAGAAACATAGAAACATAGAAAAACTACAGCACAAACAGGCCCTTCGGCCCACAATTGTGCCGAACCTATCCCTACCTTCTAGACCTACCTATAACCCTCCATCCTATTAAGCTCCATGTACTCATCCAGGAGTCTCTTAAAAGACCCTATTGAGTTCGCCTCCACCACCACTGACGGCAGCCGATTCCACTCGCCCACCACCCTCTGTGTGAAAAACTTACCCCTAACATCTCCCCTGTACCTACCCCCCAGCACACTAAACCTGTGTCCTCTCGTAGCAGACATTTCCACCCTGGAAAAAAGCCTCTGATAGTCCACCCGATCTATGCCTCTCAACATCTTATACACCTCTATTAGGTCTCCTCTCATCCTTCGTCTCTCCAAGGAGAAAAGACCGAGCTCCCTCAGCCTATCCTCATAAGGCATGCCACTCAATCCAGGCAACATCCTTGTAAATCTCCTCTGCACCCTTTCAATCTTTTCCACATCCTTCCTGTAATGAGGCGACCAGAACTGAGCACAGTACTCCAAGTGGGGTCTGACGAGGGTCTTATATAGCTGCATCATTATCCCCGGACTCCTAAACTCAATCCCTCGATTGATAAAGGCCAGCACACCATACGCCTTCTTAACCATCTCCTCCACCTGCGGGGCCGATTTTAGTGTCCTATGGACCCGGACCCCAAGGTCCTTCTGATCCTCTACAGTACTAAGAGTCTTTCCCTTTATATTGTACTCCTTCATCCCATTTGACCTACCAAAATGGAACACGACACATTTATCTGGGTCGAAGTCCATCTGCCATTTGTCCGCCCAGTCTTGCATCCTATCTATGTCCCTCTGTAACTTCTGACATCCCTCCAGACTATCCACAACCCCACCAACCTTCGTGTCGTCGGCAAACTTACCAACCCATCCCTCCGCTTCCTCACCTTATAGAGGCATATAAGATAATGAAGGGGCTGGATAGGGTAGAAGTGGAGAGATTCTTTCCACTTAGAAAGGAAACCAGAACTAGAGGGCACAGCCTCAAAATAAAGGGGGGGTCAGTTTAGGACAGAGTTGAGGAAGAACTTCTTCTCTCAGAGGGTGGTGAATCTCTGGAATTCTCTGCCCACTGAAGTGGTGGAGGCTACCTCGTTGAATATGTTTAAGTCACGAATAGATGGATTTCTGATCAGTAAGGGAATTAAGGGTTATGGGGATCAGGCGGGTAAGTGGAACTGATTCACTTCAGATCAGCCATGATCTTATTGAATGGCGGGGCAGGCTCGAGGGGCTAGATGGCCTACTCCTGCTCCTATTTCTTATGTTATTATGTTCTGAACAGCTGGAATTCGCAAAGGGGCCTCTAACCCAGTCAACTTTTTCTGTAGACAACGATGGGAAGTAATGATCAATCTTTTCTACCACTGTTGCAAGATGTTCCTGTATGAGGCCGTACAATTCATTGCTCGTTTTAAAACTTTTTACCAGTGGGAACATTTTGAGGTTATGTTGCATCGCTCCTCCAAGCCAGAGCTGAAGCTTTTTTTTGAATGCAGTTCGTTTGTCTGCCGTTGCGAGGATATTGTCATCGCGGCCTTGCATACTGGCATTGAGCACATTCAACCGGGAAAAGATATCGGCCAAATATGCCAGCTTTGCACACCAGTCATTGTCATCCAGTCGGTGGTACAATGGGTTCCCTTGTTCCAAAAGTTCTCTTAATTCGTTCTTCAGTTCCAACATCCGATTTAAAACTTTTCCGCGGGACATCCAGCGAACCTCCGAGTGCAGAATTAGGCATTGATGTTTCAATTCCATGTCTTTGCAGAGTTGAGCAAATAATCACGCCTTTAGTGGTTTTGCTTTGAAGAAGTTCACAATGCGCACAGTCTGATCGAGAACCAACTTCAAATCAGCTCCAAGGGTCTTGGTGATTAATGCCTCTCTGTGTAAAAAAGTGAGTTGATATGACATCTGGGTTTTTCTGTTTGATGAGTGCCGTCACGCCTCTCACATTCCCTATCATACATGGCGCTCCATCCGTACAAATTCCAATACAAGAATCCCATGAAATCTCAACTTTTTCCAAATACTCAGACAAGGTTTGGAAAATATCTTGTCCTCTGGTATGTTTTTCAAGTTCCTTGCAAAATAGAAACTGTGTGATTATTTCATCATTGTGAATGAATCTGATATAGGTAAGCAACTGTGCTTTTCCACTAACGTCGGTCGATTCATCAACTTGAATGGCAAATTTAGAATTCTTCATACTTTCGGAAACACGCTTCTCAATATTAACTGACATATCAACTATTCTTCTGCGAATTGTATTATTAGACAAAGGAATTTCCATAACTTCTCGCTCAGCATCATCACCAAACAAAGTTTTCACAATCAAGCTGCAGGCTGAATCAATTTTTCAGCTATTGTATGTGGTTTTGTCTGTTGAGCAATCAATTCAGCCACTTGGTAAGATACAATCTGCATCTTATCTGAGACTGTCAGTCATTTTTCGAAATATGATCGTTGGCATTTCTGCTGTTCCAAAAGCCTTTCAAACTATTGAACATCCTTGTTTGCCAGATTTCCATGTTTTGACAACAGATGTCTTTTCATCTTGCTTGGGACCATATTGGAATTGGAAAGCTTCTCACCACAGATCAAACACATAGGCCAAGGTATGTTTTCATCTCCAGTCCATGTGAAATTGAAACTCAGATAGCTATCCATAGATTGTCGACAAACTTTCTTTTTTGGAGGTTTGCTTGGGCCTGCTACTGGTGAAGAATTAAATGACTCTTCTTCAGTACTCTGTTCGAACGGCGATTCTGGATCACAACGTGGACTCGGATCGTCCTCAGCATCACTTGATGCTCTTGCTCTCACTTTGGAAAAATATCTATCCATGTTTAAATGTTTCTTTGATTGTCCTTGAATCTTCCCGCCACACTTGCCATCCTCTCTCGCCGCACCAGTGTGGCGCGCCGCACCCTTTGGGAACCACTGTTCTAGATGGTCAAGGCTGCTGACTTGGAAAGTGTTGTCAAAGGAGGCCTTGCGATGCATCTTGTAGATGGTATACACGGCTGTCATTGTGTGTCAGTGATGAGGGAGTGAATGTTTAAGGTGGTGGATGTGGTGCCAATCAAGCGGGGTTGCTTTGTCCTGGTTGGTGTTGAGCTTCTTGAGTGTTGTTGGAGCTGCACCCATCCAGACAAGTGGAGAGTATTTCATCACACTCCTGACTTGTGCCTTGTAGATGGTGGACAGGCTTTGGGGTGTCAGGAGGTGAATTACTCACCGCAGGATTCCCAGCCTCTGACGTGCTCTTGTAGCCACTGTATTTATATGGATGGTCCAGTTTGGGTTTTGGTCAATGGTAACCCCCCCGGATGTTGATAGTAGGGGATTCAGCAATGTTAATGTCATTGAATGGCAAAGGGCAATGGTTAAATCCTCTCTAGTTGGAGATGGTCATTACCTGGCACTTGTGTGGCGCGAATGTTACTTGTCACTTGTCAGCCCAAGCCTGGATATTGTCCAGGTCTTGCTGCATTTGGACATGGGCTGCTTCAACCTGTGTGGAATGGTGCTGGATATTGTACAGTCATCAGCGAACATCCCCAC
Source organism: Mustelus asterias (assembly GCF_964213995.1). Lineage (NCBI taxonomy): Eukaryota > Metazoa > Chordata > Chondrichthyes > Carcharhiniformes > Triakidae > Mustelus > Mustelus asterias. The sequence continues at coordinate 110,052,309 of NC_135812.1, read as the reverse complement.
TTCTGACTTTATGTTGGAGGAACGGCGATGAATCAATGAAAACGGTTGGATTGAGGACACTATCCTGAGGAACACCTGGAGTGATGATCTAGGAATGAGCTGACTTGCTTCTTAGCTGATTTCCTCCTTACTTAAATCAGGAATGCAGAGCCCATAATGACCTTCATCGTGTTCTCAACTGGGATCAGTTAATCCTGCGAAACTGTCTTGGTCAGGTTAGTTTGGTGCTGTATCCATCAAGATCCGAACCCATGGAGCCATCGGCATGTTGACTGTTCCTCCCAGTAAGAACAACTTGGGATATTCCCTGAATCTCAGTAAAGGGAAGTATGATGATATGAGGCATGAATTGGCCATGATGGACTGGGAAACATTATTGAAAGGAAAGACAATGGACAGGCAATGGCAGGTAATAATAGGAAGACAGATTATTTGAATGGGTGTAAATTGAGAGACGTGGATACTCAGCGAGACCTTGGTGTCCTCGTGCATCAGTCGCTGAAAGTAAGCGTGCAGGTTCAGCAGGCAGTAAAGAAGGCAAATGGTATGTTGGCCTTGATAGCGAGAGGATTTGAGTATAGAGTAGATTCAGAAAGAATGTTCTCAAAGGTGGGAGGGTCCAGAACTAGGGGTCTTAGTTTGAGGATAAGGGGTAAGTAAACCTTTTGGAACCGAGGTGAGAGTGAATATGCCAATGTGCTCACTGCAAGTTTTGTACAAAATCACCAAGGTGCCTCGGAATGTGAAGATTCCCCAACCTGTCACCATTTTGAACAATTATTTCACTTTTCTGTTTCTTTCAAAGTGGAATACTTTTTAATTTGTCAGATTGGACCAGTGAGTCTGCACACCCCAGTGGGAGAGAGACTGCAGCCAGAGTGAGATGCAGCCGGAGTGAGATTCAGCCAGAGTGAGGGTATCGGGAATTTGGTGCTGGGGGAAAGTGGTGTTTATTTTCAGGAGGAGAGAGGTGGGATTGCGAGGGAGACTTGAGGGCGAGTGAGAGGTAGAATGAAATTGAACCATGCTATCACAGCCAGCAGGTAAGTGATTGGTTTATGACTGGTAAGTAGTTTTTCTTTTCTTTTTTCTCTTTTTTTCTCTTGGCATTAATGTTGTTGTTGTAAGTTAACTTCAGGGTGAAGTCATGGCAGGAGATCCCAGACCCATGTCATGCTCCTCTTGTGTGATGTGGGAATTCAGGGACCCTTTCGGTGCCCCTAGCTCCTTTACGTGCAAGAAGTGTGTCCAACTGCAGCTCCTGTGAGACCGCTTGACGGCTCTGGAGCTGTGAATGAATTCACTTTGGATCCTCGGCGGCACGGTGGCACAGCGGTTAGCGCTGCTGCCTCACATCGCCAGGGACCCGGGTTCAATTCCGGCCTTGGGTCACTGTCTGTGTGGAGTCTGCACATTCTCCCCGTGTCTGCGTGGGTTTCCTCCAGGTGCTCCAGTTTCCTTCCACAGTCCAAAGATATGCAGGTTAGGTTGATTGGCCGTGGTAAATTAACATTAGAGTCAGGGGGATTAGCAGGGTGAATACGAGGCGTTACGGGAATAGGGCCTGGGTGGGATTGTGGTCAGTGCAGGGTTGATGGGCCTTCTGCCCTGTAGATTCTATGATTCATCCACAATGCTCAGGAAGTCCGTGTATAGCACGGTGATAGTTCAGTGAGTTGGTCCCACCGCAGATAAAAATTACTGAGGGAGATAGGGAATGGGTGACCACCAGACAGTGGAAGAGTAGGAAGGCAGTGCAGGGGGTCCCCTGCGGTAATGTACTGCTGGGGGAGATGGCTCACCAGAGGAAGGTGGTAGCAGCCAGATTCATGGCACCGTGACTGGTTCTGCTGCACAGGAGGGCAGGAAAAAGAGTGGCAGAGCTATAGTGATAGGAGACTCAATTGTAAGGGGAACAGACAGGCGTTTCTGTGGACACAAACGAGACTCCAGGATGGTTTGTTGCATCCCTGGTGTCAGGGTCAAGGATGTCTCGGAGCAGCTGCAGGACATTCTGGAGGGGGAGGGTGAACAGCCAGCTGTTGTGGTGCATATAGGCACCAACCCTATAGGTACAAAACTGGATGAAGTTCTACAAGCTGAATTTAGGGAGTTAGGAGTTAAACTAAAAAGTAGAACCTCTGAGGTAGTAATCTCAGGATTGCTCCCAGTGCCACGTGCTAGTCAGAGTAGGAATGTCAGGATAGCTAAGATGAATACGTGGCTTGAGAAATGGTGCAAGAGGGAGGGATTCAAGTTCCTGCAACATTGGAACCAGTTCTGGGGGAGGTGGGACCAGTACAAATCGGACTGTCTGCACCTGGGCAGGACTGGAACCAATGTCCTAGGGGGAATGTTTGCTGGTGTTGTTGGGGAGGGTTTAAACTAACGTGGCAGGGGGATGGGAACCGATGCAGGAAGTCAGAGGGAAGTAAAGTGGGGACAGAAACAAAAGGCAGTAAGGGGAAAAGTGGAAGGCAGAGAAACCAAAGTCAAAAATCAAAAAGAGCCACAGTACAGAGTACAGAGGCTGTGGAGAACTCAGTGAATGGGTCCAGTAAGGCTCAGAGAAATAAAACACAGGGAGAGTGTACAAAACATGACAGGACTGATGGTCTGAGGTGTGTTTGCTTTAACGCAAGGAGTATGACAGGTAAGGCGGATGAATTTAAAGCTTGGATTACTACATGGAACTATGAGGTTGGGGCAATTATGGAGACTTGGATGAAAGAATGGCAGGACTGACAGCTTAGCATTCCAGGACTTAGATGCTTCAGTCGATATAGAGAGGGTGACAAAAGAGCTGGGGGTGTTGCTTTACTGATTAGGGAGAATGTCACAGCTATACAGAGGGACGATACCTTGGTGGGATCATGCAGTGAGGCCATAAGGGTAGAACTCAGGAACAGGAGCGATTCACTCACACTGTTAGGGTTGTACTACAGACCTCCCAACATCCAGCGCGAAGTGGAGGAACTGATATGTCAGCAGATTATGGGAAGATGTAGAAACAAAGGGTTGTTGTGATGGGTGATTTTAACTTCCCCAACAGGGAGTGGGCTTCCTTTAGTGCCAAGGGCTTGGACGGGGCAGAGTTTGTTCAGTGTGTCCACGAGTGCTTCTTGAGGCAATATGTAGATATTCCAACTTGGGAAAGGGCTATCTTAGACCTGGTTCTGGGAAACTTACAGCCTGTTTACCCGAGAAAGAGGAGACAGGACGGTACAGCCCCACGGTGGTGTCTCCCCTCACCCCGGGTGATGCACCGAGGCATTTAAATCTGCACTGAAAATTCCAGCCAGGATTAATCGTCTACTCGCTTTGTCATCAATGAATGCATTCACAATCCAAGCTCAAATCCCACAACTCCTAATTTTGTCTAATAACCAACTTGAGGCATCTCATCAAACAATTTTTCACGATCCAAATAAACTGCAACCACTAACAGCTCAAACAAATCCCTCAGTCCTGACCCTCTGACAGTGCAGAACTCCCTCAGTACGGATCCTCTGACAGTGCGGCACTCCCTCAGTACCGACTCTCTGACAGTGCGGCACTCCCTCAGTACTGACCCTCTGACAGTGCGGCACTCCCTCAGTACTGACCCTCTGACAATGCAGCACTCTCTCAGTGCTGACCTACTGACAGTGCGGCACTCCCTCAGTACTGACCCTCTGACAATGCAGCACTCCCTCAGTACTGACCCTCTGACAGTGCGGCACTCCCTCAGTACTGACCCTCTGACAATGCAGCACTCCCTCAGTACTGACTCTCTGACAGTGCGGCACTCCCTCAGTACTGACACTCTGACAGTGCAGCACTCCCTCAGTACTGACCCTCTGACAGTGCAGCACTCTCTCAGTACTGACCCTCTGACAGTGCAGCACTCCCTCAGCACTGACCCTCTGACAGTGCGGCACTCCCTCAGTACTGACTCTCTGACAGTGCGGCACTCCCTCAGTACTGACCTCTGACAGTGCAGCACTCTCTCAGTACTGACCCTCTGACAGTGCGGCACATCCTCAATGTTGACCCTCTGACAGTGCGGCACTCCCTCAGTACTGACCCTCTGACAGTGCAGCTCAACCTCAGTACTGACCCTCTGACAGTGCAGCACTCCCTCAGCACTGACCCTCTGACAGTGCGGCACTCCCTCAGTACTGACCCTCTGACAGTGCGGCACTCCCTCAGTACTGACCCTCTGACAGTGCGGCAATCCCTCAGCACTGACCCTCTGACAGTGCGGCACTCCCTCAGTACTGACCCTCTGACAGTGCGGCACTCCCTCAGTACTGACCCTCTGACAGTGCGGCACTCCCTCAGCACTGACCCTCTGACAGTGCAGCACTCCCTCAGTACTGACCCTCTGACAGTGTAGCACTCCCTCAGTACTGACCCTCTGACAGTGCAGCACTCCCTCAGTACTGACCCTCTGACAGTGCAGCACTCCCTCAGTACTGACCCTCTGACAGTGTAGCACTCCCTCAGTACTGACCCTCTGACAGTGCGGCACTCCCTCAGTACTGACCCTCTGACAGTGTAGCACTCCCTCAGTACTGACCCTCTGACAGTGCGGCACTCCCTCAGTACTGACCCTCTGACAGTGCAGCACTCCCTCAGTACTGACCCTCTGACAGTGCGGCACTCCCTCAGTACTGACCCTCTGACAGTGCGGCACACCCTCAGCACTGACCCTCTGACAGTGCGGCACTCCCTCAGTACTGACCCTCTGACAGTGCGGCACTCCCTCAGTACTGACCCTCTGACAGTGCGGCACTCCCTCAGTACTGACCCTCTGACAGTGCGGCACTCCCTCAGTACTGACCCTCTGACAGTGCGGCACTCCCTCAGTACTGACCCTCTGACAGTGCGGCACTCCCTCAGTACTGACCCTCTGACAGTGCGGCACTCCCTCAGTACTGACCCTCTGACAGTGCGGCACTCCCTCAGTACTGACCCTCTGACAGTGCGGCACTCCCTCAGTACTGACCCTCTGACAGTGCGGCACTCCCTCAGTACTGACCCTCTGACAGTGCGGCACTCCCTCAGCACTGACCCTCTGACAGTGCGGCACTCCCTCAGTACTGACCCTCTGACAGTGCGGCACTCCCTCAGTACTGACCCTCTGACAGTGCGGCACTCCCTCAGCACTGACCCTCTGACAGTGCGGCACTCCCTCAGTACTGACCCTCTGACAGTGCGGCACTCCCTCAGCACTGACCCTCTGACAGTGCGGCACTCCCTCAGTACTGACCCTCTGACAGTGCGGCACTCCCTCAGTACTGACCCTCTGACAGTGCGGCACTCCCTCAGTACTGACCCTCTGACAGTGCGGCACTCCCTCAGCACTGACCCTCTGACAGTGCGGCACTCCCTCAGTACTGACCCTCTGACAGTGCGGCACTCCCTCAGCACTGACCCTCTGACAGTGCGGCACTCCCTCAGTACTGACCCTCTGACAGTGCGGCACTCCCTCAGCACTGACCCTCTGACAGTGCGGCACTCCCTCAGTACTGACCCTCTGACAGTGCGGCACTCCCTCAGTACTGACCCTCTGACAGTGCGGCACTCCCTCAGCACTGACCCTCTGACAGTGCAGTACTCCCTCAGTACTGACCCTCTGACAGTGCGGCACTCCCTCAGTACTGACCCTCTGACAGTGCGGCACTCCCTCAGTACTGACCCTCTGACAGTGCGGCACTCCCTCAGTACTGACCCTCTGACAGTGCGGCACTCCCTCAGTACTGACCCTCTGACAGTGCGGCACTCCCTCAGTACTGACCCTCTGACAGTGCGGCACTCCCTCAGTACTGACCCTCTGACAGTGCGGCACTCCCTCAGCACTGACCCTCTGACAGTGCAGTACTCCCTTTCGCCACCAGGGCCACATCCAGTTCCGACTTGAACATATCTCCTCATCTCAGTCCTGAATGGCTTACCCCTTATTCTTCAACTGTGATCCCTAGTTCTGGACTTCCCCAACATCGGGAACATTCTTCCCGCATCTAGCCTGCCCAGTCCCATCAGGATTTTATATGTTTCTCTGTGATCCCCTCTCATTCTTCGAAATTCCAGTGAGTACAAGCCCAGTCGATCCAGTCTCTCTTCATATGTCAGTCCTGCCATTCCAGGAATCAGTCTGGTGAACCTTTGCTGGACTCCCTCAATAGCAAGAATGTCCTTCCTCAGGCTAGGAGACCAAAACTGCACACAATACTCAAAGTGTGGCCTCACCAAGGCCTTGTACAACTGCAGCAAGACATCCTTACTCCTATACTCAAATTCTCTTGCTATGAAGGCCAGCATGTCATTAGCTTTCCTCCCTGCCTGCTGTACCTGCATGCCAACCTTCAGCGACTGTTCCACCGTGACACCCAGGTCATGTTGCACTTCCACTTTTCCTAAACTGCCACCATTCAGATAATAACCTTCCTTCCTGTTTTTGCCACCAAAGTGGATAACCTCACATTTATCCACATTATGTTGCATTTGCCAAGTATTTGCCCATTCAGCCAGCCTGTCCCAGTCACCCTGCAGCCTCTTGTCATCCTCCTCACAGCACACACTGCCACCCAGCTTAGTGTCACCTGCAAATCTGGAGGTATTTCATTCAATTCCTTCATCCACATCATTAATGTATATTGTGAATAGCTGGGGTCTCAGCACTGAACCCTGTGGTACCCCACTCGTCACTGCCTGCCACTCCGAAAAGTACACGTTTATTCCCACATTAGCGCCCCTCCAATCTTTCAGCGTCTATAGCTTGCTGGAAAATGATCACCAATGCATCCACTATTTCTAGGGCCGCATCCCTGAGTACTCTGGGGTGCAGAGAATCAGGCCCTGGGGACTTATTGGGTTTTAATCCCAGCAATATCCCCAGTATAATTTCCTGACTGATAAGGCTTTCCTTCAGTTTCTCCTTCATGCTGGACCCTCTGTCCCCTAGTATTTCTGGGAGGTTATTTGTGTCCTCCTGAGTGAAGACAGATCTAAAGTATTTGTTCAGCTGGTCTGCCATCTCTTTGTTGCCCATTATGAATTCACCTGATTCTAAACGTAAGGGACCTCCATTTGTCTTCACCGGTCTTTTTCTCTTCACATATCGATAGAAGCTTTTGCGGTCAGCTTTTATGTTTTCTGCAAGCCTACTCTCGTATTCTATTTTCCGCTTCTGAATTAAACCCTTTGTCCTCCTCTGCTGGGTTTTAAATTTCTCCCAGTCCTCAGGTTTGCAGGACTCTTGTAGTAAGAGTGAGCCAGATACACATCAGTCTGATTGGCTATACATTTCGCTGGACTGGCCCATACAGAGCACAACCCAGATATTGCATCACTAAGAAGGTTTGAAATGGGACTCACCAGGTTAGTTTCAGACACAGGTATCTGCAGGTGGAAGAGAGCCGGATGTTCTCAGTTTGAGCACAGTATCAACACAGCTCTCAGATGCTGCAGTTCATTCTGTTTGTGAAACTATCTCCTTCCCTGATGTACTGAGAGCTTCAGACAGTAAGAAGGGGAACACACTGAGTCTGCAGCGTTAGGATTGTGCTGGGAGACAGCCACTGAGATGATGATGCCTCAAGACTGTAATTTTAAAGACAGTTCTCCACTCATTAGTAGAAGAGATTTCCTTCAGGCACTGGCTCCTCTTCCTGATGCTCCTGGATAGAACGCTGCTCAGTGCAATCAGTGTGAGTGAAGTTGTAGCAAATGCACGCTCTCATTAACACACCAGGTCCTGCTCTCTCTCAGGAAGTAGCAGTAAGCAGTATCTACAGCCTGTTCCTCACAGTCTCACAGTACTCGGCTGCTAACTCCTGATCGATAAGGAGAGTGCTGTGTGCTTACACCAACAACTAGTAGAACAGGCTTCTAATAACAGCTTCTGCAAACTCGCAGCATGAAGCAGCTGCCTCACTGGGAAAAGGAAACAAGTGATTCAGTCTCCACGAGAGGTTTGCTGGGGTATTTTGAGAGCTTGGGTGATAGCGAGACAGTCAGACTCTCCATCATGTCTGTCTAAAGGATAAGTTCTCTACAAAACAACATTCAATGGCTTCTCTCTAACTGGGAGCTACGAGCACAGTTAGTTGCTGGTGCCACAACCCAGTGCGTGATGCTGTGGGAGATACTCACAGCATTACCGCAGTGTTCAGGATAATCTGTTCAGTTTTACATCAGGCTAAACACAGGAATAAATATGCCTCAGGGATCAGTGTTGGGACCGCAATTGTTTACAATTTACAGAGATGTTGGGGACCAAGTGCAGTGTGTCAAAATTCACAGATGACGCTAAGATGAGTGGAAGAGCAAAGTGTGCAGAGGACGCTGAAAGTCTGCAAAGGGATATAGACAGTCTAAGTGAGTGGGCGAGGGTCTGGCAGATGGAGTACAATGTTGGTAAATGTGAGACCATCCATTTTGGTAGGAATAACAGCAAAATGGACTATTGTATAAATGGTAAAAAATTGCAGCATGCTGCTGTGCAGAGGGACCTGGGTGTCCTTGTGCAAGAATCTCAAGGAGTTGGTTTGCAGGTGCAGCAGGTAATTTAGAAGGCAACTGGAATTTTGTCCTTCATTGCTAGAAGGATGGAGTTTAAAAACAGCGAGGTTATGTTGCAGCTGTATAAGGTGCTGGTGAGGCCACACCTGGAGTACTGTGTACAGTTTTGGTCTCCTTACTTGAGAAAGGATATACTGGCACTGGAGGGGGTGCAGAGGAGATTCACTAGGTTGATTCCGGAGTTGAGAGGGTTGGCTAATGAGGAGAGACTAAGTAGACGGGGGCTATACTCATTGGAATTCAGAAGAATGAGAGGAGATCTTATAGAAACATATAAGATTATGAAGGGAATAGATAAGATAGAAGCAGGGAAGTTGTTTCCACTGGCAGGTGAAACTAGAACTAGGGAGCATAGCCTCAAAATAAGGGGGAGCAGATTTAGGACTGAGTTGAGGAGGAACTTCTTCACACAAAGGGTTGTGAATCTGTGGAATTCCCTGCCCAGTGAAGCAGTTGAGGCTACCTCATTGAATGTTTTTAAGGAAAGGATAGATAAATTTTTGAACAGTAAAGGAATTAAGGGTTATGGTGAGCAGGCGGGTAAGTGGAGCTGAGTCCACGAAAAGGTCAGCCATGATCTTATTGAATGGTGGAGCAGGCTCGAGAGGTCAGTTGGCCTACTCCTGCTCCTAGTTCTTATGTTTCATTAAATATCCCCTCCCTTTCACACACACACACACACAACCTCATAGAATCATAGAATCACACAGCGCTGAAGAGGCCCTTCAGCCCATCGAGTCTGCACCGACACATTAGAAAGACCTGAACTTCCACCGAATCCCATCTGCCAGACTTGGCCCTGAATGTTAGCTCTAAATGTGATGATGCGCCAAGTACTCATCCAGGTACTTTTTAAAGGATGTGAGGCATCCCGCCTCCACCACCCTCCCAGGCAGCGCATTCCAGACCCTCACCACCCTCTGGATAAAAACATTTTTCCTCACACCCCCCAAACCTCCTGCCCCTCGCCTTGAACCTATGTCCCCTCATGACTGACCCTTCAACAGAGGGGAACAGCTGCTCCTTATCCACTCTGTCCATATATAGAATCATAGAATCTCTACAGTGCAGAAGAAGGCCGTTCGGCCCATTGACCCTGCACTGACAACAATCCCTCCCAGGCCCTATCCCCGTAACGCCATGTATTTACCCTGTTAATCCCCCTGACACTGAAGGACAATTTATCATGGCCAACCTAATCCACACATTTTGTCTCTCATAATCTTGTACACCTCGATCAGGTCACCCCTCAGTCTTCTCTGCTCCAACAAAACAACCTAAGCCGGCCCAACCTCTCTTCATAACTTCAATGTTCCATCCCAGGCTGCATCCTGGTGAATCTCCTCTGCACCCCCTCCAGTGCAATCACATCCTTCCTATAATGTGGTGACCAGAACTGCACACAGTGCTCCAGCTGTAGCCTCACCAAAGTTCTATACAATTCCATCATGATTTCCCTGCTTTTGTAACCCATGCCTCGATTGATAAAGGCAAGTGTCCCAAATGCCTTTTTCACCACCCTACTAACATGCCCTTCCGCTTTCAGAGGTCTGTGGACAAACACGCCAAGGTCCCTTTGTTCCACAGAACTTCCCAGTGTCCTACCAACTCCCTCTCACACCCACACACACACCCACACACACACCCACACCCACACACACACCCACACACACACTCACACTCACACCCACACCCACACACACACCCTCACACACACCCACACTCACACCCACACACACTCCCTCTCACACTCACACCCACACACACACCCACACACACACCCACACCCACACACACACCCACACACACACCCACACCCACACACACACCCACACTCACACCCACACCCACACACACACCCTCACACACACCCACACTCACACCCACACCCACACACACTCCCTCTCACACCCACACCCACACACACACTCCCTCTCACACTCACACCCACACTCCCTCTCACACCCACACCCACACACACACTCCCTCTCACACCCACACCCACACACTCCCTCTCACACCCACACCCACACCCACACACACACGCACAAACACACACTTACACTCACTCACACTCACTCACACTCACACACATACACACACACACACATATACTGTCTCACAAACACACATACACGCTCACACAAGCACACACACACAAACTCATGCACCCCGGACATTCTCTCTTCCACCTTCTTCCGTCGGGAAAAAGATACAAAAGTCTGACATCACGTACCAACCGACTCAAGAATAGATGTTGCCATCAGACTTTTGAATGGACCTACCATATATTAAGCTGATCTTTCTCTACACCCTAGCTATAACTCTCACTGTAACACTATATTCTGCACCTTCTCCTTTCCTTCTCCCCTATGTACTCTATGAACGGTATGTTTTGTCTGTAGAACGAGCAAGAAAAAATACTTTTTATCGTATCCCAATACATAGAGTCATAGAGGTTTACAGCATGGAAACAGGCCCTTCGGCCCAACTTGTCCGTGCCACAACATGTGACAATAATAAATCAAATCAAACACATACTCACACTCTCACACACTCACACAGACACACACACACACACTCTCACAGATGCACACACACACACAGACACACACACTCTCACAGACACATCCACACACACACACTCTTAGGCACACACACACTCACACATACTCTCACTCACATTCTCACACACACACTCACACACACACACACACTCACACACACACACACACACACTCACACACACACACACACACACACACTCACACACACACACACACACACACACACACACACACACACTCACACACTCACACACACACACAAATGCATCATCAGGTACCTAGCAGCAGTGATGAATTCAGTGCAGTGTTTCTCCCTCTGAGCTCGGAGCTGCTGCAGGATCCGCACAGCATCCTGATACCCCACTGATACCCCACTGATACCCCACTGATACCCCACTGATACCCCACTGATTTCTGAAACTTTCCAGCAGAAGGAACTCACCCACAAACATTGCTCCCAAGTCACAGCAGAGGGGACACAGCCCAGCACAGGCGATGAGTGTCTCACAATTCACCCGCCTCAGGGAAACATCAGCAAACTCCTCCAGCTCCTTTCACCAGCAAACACACATCCTGCTTGAAGAAAAACTGAGAGCAGCTTGCTCAGAATGTAACTGTCTGTTATTAATATACCCTGTGTGGTAAACCACTGTTAGCTTATTACCTGTATATGTGACATGCCTGGACACATCCCTGCCGGCCCTACCCGAGACTCCTCTCCCCCCGCCCCCCCTCCCCCGGTCCAGGTATAAAGGCTACTGCTCCCCACCCCCCTGCCTCAGTCTCTGGACCAGTTCATCGGCATGGGTGTGCTCCAAGTCTTTTGCTAATAAAAGCCTATTTGTTCTTGCATACAAACTAGTCTTTGCTCGATTGATGGTGCATCAATTTTATTAGCAAAAGTTTTGGGATGGAGCAGATACTAAAACCTGACAAACTCGAACTGGACCCATAAGTCGGACCCCCTGGCCGAAAGGGTCCAACTCCTCCACGCCAACCCCCAATACGCCTATGTGGCATACCCCGACGGGCGGGAGGACACGGTCTCTATTCGAGACCTGGCACCCGCAGGTGCCCCGGGGACCACTACGACCCACAACCCCACACCCCCAACCCCCAACGTTGTCCATACAGCACCAGGGCCACAGCATGCTCCCCTAGCCCCCGTATACAGCACGCCTGAGCCCCAGGAGCCGCCACCACGCACCCGACAATCTGAAGGGACTACAGACGACTCGAGCGACTACGACCTGGCGCCTGAACCAACACCGCGGCCACCTGAACCGACACCACAACCGGCACTACGGCGGTCGCAGCGGCAGATCAAGCCCCCAGAGAGACTGAACTTGTAATTCTGTAAATATCGTTCCACCCACCTCACCCCCGCCGGACTCTTTTTTAAACAGGGGGTGAATGTGGTAAACCACTGTTAGCTTATTACCTGTATATGTGACATGCCTGGACACATCCCTGCTGGCCCTACCCGAGACTCCTCCCCCCCCTGGTCCAGGTATAAAGGCGACTGCTCCCCACCCCCCTGCCTCAGTCTGGACCAGTTCATCGGCATGGGTGTGCTCCAAGTCTTTTGCTAATAAAAGCCTATTTGTTCTTGCATACAAACTAGTCTTTGCTCGATTGATGGTGCATCACCCTGAAAGTCAGAGACAAGCAGCAGAACAAAGCTTGGAGAGGTAGAGAAATGGAAATAGACAAAGGCAGAGAGAAAAATAGAGAAACACAGAGAGAGAGAGCGAGATCATCAGAGTGAAAAACAGAAGACACAGAGAGAGAGAGAGCACGTGGTGGTAGCTCGGGATTCAGGTTTACCACACTGACTGAGTGGATTAATGATTCTGAAGGATTCCACACAGTCACAACATTTCAATCCTGAGTCAGTGACAGACTCGGTGATTGCCTTCATCTCAAACCACTGCTCACTGCAATGGTTTTTGTTGCTGTTTTGGGATGAAGGGGGGAGAATTGACAGGGGGTGGGGGAGGATGGGGGGAGGGTACCCCAGGAACAGCAAAGAAAATAAATACAGAACTAGATACAGAGAGCAGCTCTGACAGAGTCACAATGACCCTCACAACAGCTTCACCACAGGACAGAGGAATCAGGACCTTTGTGTCTCTCTCAACTGTTCATTCAGTTCTCAGCCATGGCCTTAGGGAGGGTATACTGGAGAGGGTGTAACACACACTAACCAGACTGAGACCTCGAGCTTAAAGGGTTAAATCACCTGAAGAAGGGGCTTAGAGCTTCGAAAGCTTGTGTGGCTTTTGCTACCAAATAAACCTGTTGGACTTTAACCTGGTGTTGTTAAACTTCTTACTAAATTGCAAGGACAGGTTTCACAGATGAGGATTCTCTTCCTGGGAGGATTGAAGGGAGATGATTGGGGGATTGGAGAAACAATGTTCTCTGGTGAGGGGCAATCTGGAACAAAGGGGCAGAACCGTAGAGTTGGAGCCACTTGTTCAGGGCGGGACTTCCTCACACTGAGGGCAGTGCAAATCACTAACTCTCGCCCCTGAAACCCAAATACTGTGGATTTTAGATTAAGATGATCAGGACTAAGGTGAACAGGTTTTTCTTGGATGTATTGCGAAATGAGGAAATGCAGTTAAAACACAAATTAGATAGTTCAGCCTTTATCTGAGTGAGTGGGAGGTGAGACTCGAAAGACTTCATGTCAGATGCTGCTGCACTTAAATGCTGCACAGTGCTCCGAAAGCTAATGGCTTGTGCTGTCAAATAAACCTGTTGGACTTTAACCTGGTGTTGTGAGACTTCTTGCTGCACTTAAAGACAGGACACAGTTTTAGTGGGAGATGGTTAATGATTAACGAAGGAGGCCCCAGAATGACCCCATTCCACAACATAAAGATGCATTTCCAGGCAAACACAGCAAGAGAGGCAGGGAGGATGCCATTGGGTGAACAGTGTCTCACCATGTACAGGATCCAATCAGGAGAAGAGTGTCCAGACCAGGGAAAGAGGTCCAGTCGGAATGTCCACTCAGAGAAGCATTCTGGAGGATCAACTTGGCTCACCATTAACCTTTCGTCCAACTCCCCAAACCCCAAACCGAGCTCAATGGCGACAAATAGAATTCCATCACGGTAAATGTGAGATCAACCACTTTGGGTCGAAAGAGAATACTTTCTAAATAGTGAAAAAGTGGAAATAGTGCAAGTCAAAAGAGGTTTGTGGGTCCAGGTAAATGGATCATTGAAGTGTTATTAACAAGAACAGGAAATAATCTAAAAGGATTAATGAAAATGTTGGCCTTTCTATCAGAGCTGCTTTCCCCCAGCACAGGGCGATGGAAAGGCAATGCTGACTTTGCCATTGGTTCTCACATCCTAAGAATGAATCAAAGGGAGATGCCTCCTGCGTTGCTGAGCACTTCCAGAATGTTCTCTTCATGTTTCACATTTCCAGCATCTGCAGTATTTTAGTCTAAGTGATGACTGGTTTTGGGACATTGCAGCTGGAGGTGGGAGTGAACTGGGGGGGGGGGGGGGGGGGGGTAGAATAGATGTGGCTGTGGGGTGAGTGCAGGGAGCCACAAACTGCTCTGGGGGAATCTGAACTCTGCTCTGAATAATTAGTCCGGTAACATAGTCAGCACAATGCCTCGCCCTTCACTGTTTCACTCTAAGTTCCACACAGCCATTGTTACTGACAGTGCCATCCTGAATACCCATAGCCAGCTCTGGGCAGCTGACAGCAAGAATACAGGTGTGGTATATGCAGCAAAGGGCAAACAGCACCAAACATCTGGTGGAGAACACACCTTCTCCACTGCACAAAGCTTCACCAGTTGAGGAACAGGATCGGTGGACATCTCACTGGAGTGTAGTTTCAGTTTGAAACTTTCAGTTTCTCTTTGTTCAAACCCAGGGCTCAGACAGGGAGCTGTTCTCAATCTCTCACAATGTTCTGTAATGTCCATTGAGGTTAGCATTTAGACAGAGCGCTGCTTCCCACAGAATGGCACTCAGCGTGGAACACAGACTGCTCAGTTCCTCAAATTCCACAGCAACCGCCAGGAGGAATCCAAAACCCAAAGTTCCACCCTTGGTAGCCTTCTATCTCAGGAATGAATTTTGATTTGATTTGGTTTATTATTGTCACATGTATGAGCATACTGTGAAAAGTATTGTTTCTTGCGCGCTATACAGACAATGCATACTGTTCATAGAGAAGGAAATGAGAGAGTGCAGAATGTAGTGTTACAGTCATAGCTAGGGTGTAGAGAAAGATCAACTTAATGCAGGGTATGTCCATTCAAAAGTCTGACAGCAGCAGGGAAGAAGCTGTTCTTGAGTCGGTTGGTACATGACCTCAGACTTTTGTATCTTTTTCCCGATGGAAGAAGGTGGAAAAGAGAATGTCCGGGGTGTGTGGAGTCCTTAATTATGCTGGCTGCTTTGCCGAGGCAGCGGGAAGTGTAGACAGAGTCAACGGTTGGGAGGCTGTTTTGCGTGATGGATTGGGCTACATTCACGACCTTTTGTAGTTCCTTGCGGTCTTGGGCAGAGCAGGAGCCATACCGAGCTGTGATATAACCAGAAAGAATGCTTTCTATGATACATCTGTAAAGGTTGGTGAGAGTCGTAGCTGACATGCCAAATTTCCTTAGTCTTCTGAGAGAGTAAGGCGTTGGTGGGCTTTCTTAACTATAGTGTCAGCATGGGGGGGGGGCGGGGGGATCAGGACAGGTTGTTGGTGATCTGGACACCTAAAAACTTGAAACTCTCGACCCTTTTTACTTCATCCCTGTTGATGTAGACAGGGTAAGAAGTTTAACAACACCAGGTTAAAGTCCAACAGGTTTATTTGGTAGCAAAAGCCACACAAGCTTTCGGAGCTCCAAGCCCCTTCTTCAGGTGAGACTCTTCAGGTGAGACACTCACCTGAAGAAGGGACTTGGGGCTCCAAAAGCTTGTGTGGCTTTTGCTACCAAATAAACCTGTTGGACTTTAACCTGGTATTGTTAAACTTCTTACTGTGTTTACCCCAGTTCAACGCCGGCATCTCCACATCAAAGAACAAAGAACAGTACAGCACAGGAAACAGGCCCTTCGGCCCTCCAAGCCTGTGCCGCTCCTTGGTCCAACTAGACCAATCGTTTGTATCCCTCCATTCCCAGGCTGCTCATGTGACTATCCAGGTAAGTCTTAAACGATGTTAGCGTGCCTGCCTCCACCACCCTACTTGGCAGCGCATTCCAGGCCCCCACCACCCTCTGTGTAAAAAACGTCCCTCTGATGTCTGAGTTATACTTCGCCCCTCTCAGCTTGAGCCCGTGACCCCTCGTGATCGTCACCTCCGACCTGGGAAAAAGCTTCCCACTGTTCACCCTATCTATACCCTTCATAATCTTGTATACCTCTATTAGATCTCCCCTCATTCTCCATCTTTCCAAGGAGAACAACCCCAGTCTACCCAATCTCTCCTCATAGCTAAGACCCTCCATACCAGGCAACATCCTGGTAAACCTTCTCTGCACTCTCTCCAATGCCTCCACGTCCTTCTGGTAGTGCGGCGACCAGAACTGGACGCAGTACTCCAAATGTGGCCTAACCAGCGTTCTATACACCTGCATCATCAGACTCCAGCTTTTATACTCTATACCCCGTCCTATAAAGGCAAGCATACCATATGCCTTCTTCACCACCTTCTCCACCTGTGTTGCCACCTTCAAGGATTTGTGGACTTGCACACCTAGGTCCCTCTGTGTTTCTATACTCCTGATGACTCTGCCATTTATTGTATAACTCCTCCCTACATTATTTCTTCCAAAATGCATCACTTCGCATTTATCCGGATTAAATTCCATCTGCCACCTCTCCGCCCAATTTTCCAGCCTATCTATATCCTGCTGTATTGCCCGACAATGCTCTTCGCTATCCGCAATTCCAGCCATCTTCGTGTCATCCGCAAACTTGCTGATTACACCAGTTACACCTTCTTCCAAATCA
The DNA here is from genome assembly GCF_964213995.1 of Mustelus asterias. Lineage (NCBI taxonomy): Eukaryota > Metazoa > Chordata > Chondrichthyes > Carcharhiniformes > Triakidae > Mustelus > Mustelus asterias. The sequence goes on along the minus strand of NC_135812.1, from coordinate 110,035,181 downwards.
TTTATACATATCACAAATAGCAGAGGTCCTAGTACAGAGCCCTGCGGAACACCACTGATCACAGACCTCCAGCCGGAAAAAGACCCTTCGACCACTACCCTCTGTCTCCTATGGCCAAGCCAGTTCTCCACCCATCGAGCCACTTCTCCTTGTATCCCATGAGCCTTAACCTTCTTAACCAACCTGCCATGTGGGACTTTGTCAAATGCCTTACTGAAATCCATATAGACGACATCCACGGCCCTTCCTTCATCAACCGTTTTTGTCACTTCCTCAAAAAACTCCACCAAATTTGTAAGGCACGACCTCCCTCTTACAAAACCATGCTGTCTGTCACTAATGAGATTGTTCCGTTCTAAATGCACATACATCCTGTCTCTAAGAATCCTCTCCAACAACTTCCCTACCACGGACGTCAAGCTCACCGACCTATAATTTCCTGGGTTATCCCTGCTACCCTTCTTAAACAACGGGACCACATTCGCTATCCTCCAATCCTCAGGGACATCGATGTAGACAGGGGCATGTTCTCCTTTACGTTTCCTGAAGTCGATGACAATCCCCTTCATTTTGTTGACATTGAGGGAGGGATTATTGCCATCGCACTAGTTCACCAGATTCTCCATCTCATTCCTCTACTCTGTCTCGTCATTGTTTGAGATCCGACCCATTATGGTGATGTCGTCAGTAAACATGAAAATCGAGTTGGACGGGAATTTGGCCACAGTCATAGGTGGCCCACTCTAGGTTACACTCCCTCTACAAGGCAGCACAGTGGTTAGCACTGCTGTCTCACAGTGCCAGGGACCCGGGTTCAATTCCAGCCTTGGGTGACTGTGTGGAATTTGTACGTTCTCCCTGTGTCTGCGTGTGTTTCTTCCGGGTGCTAAGGTTTCCTCAAACAGTCCAAAGATGTGCGGGGTAGGTTGATTGGCCGTGCTTAATTGCTCCTTAGTGGATGTTTTGTCGAGGAGTCGGTGCAGATTCAATGGGCCAAGCGGCACTGTACTGCACTGTAAGGATTCTGTGATCCTGTGATTTCAGCAATAATGATGTGGAGATGCCAGCGTTGGACTGGAGTGAACACAGTAAGAAGTCTCACAACATCAGGTTAAAGTCCAACAGGTTTATTTGGTAGCAAATACCATAAGCTTTCGGAGCACTGCTCCTTCGACGAAGGAGAGTGGTTGTGGAGGATTGCTTCTCTGAGTGGAGGCCTGTGACTAGTGGTGTGCCGCAGGGATCGGTGTTGGGTCCATTGTTGTTTGTCATCTATATCAATGATCTGGATGATAATGTGGTCAATTGGATCAGCAAGTTTGCTGATGATACAATGATTGGAGGTGTAGTGGACAGTGAGGAAGGTTTTGCAGAGGGATTTGGACCACCTAGAAAAATGGGCTGAAAAATGGCAAATGGAATTTAACGCAGACAAGTGTGAGATATTGCACTTTGGAAGGACAAACCAAAGTAGAACGTACAGGGTAAATGGTAGGACTCTGAAGAATGCAGTTGAACAGAGGGATCTGGGAATACAGGTACAGAATTCCCTAAAAGTGACGTCACAGGTGGATAGGGTCGTAAAGAGTGCCTTTGGTACATTGGCCTTTATAAATCGGAGTATCGAGTATAAAAGTTGGAGTGTTATGGCAAGGTTATATAAGGCATTGGTGATGCCGAATTTAGAGTATTGTGTACAGTTTTGGTCACCTAGTTACAGGAAGGATGTAAATAAGGTTGAAAGAGTGCAGAGAAGGTTCACAAGGATGTTGCCGGGACTTGAGAAGCTGAGTTACAGAGAGAGATTGAATAGGTTGGTACTTTATTCCCTGGAGCGTCGAAGATTGAGGGGAGATTTGATAGAGGTGTATAAGATTTTGATGGGTATAGATAGTGTGAATGCAAGCAGGCTTTTTCCGCTGAGGCTAGGGGAGAAAAAAACCAGAGGGCATGGGTTAAGGGTGAAAGGAGAAAAGTTTAAAGGGAATATTAGGGGGGGCTTCTTCACGCAGAGAGTGGTGGGAGTGTGGAATGAGCTGCCGGATAAAGTGGTAAATGCTTTTAACATTTAAGAAAAACTTGGACGGGTTCATGGATGAGAGGGGTGTGGAGGGATATGGTCCAAGTGCAGGTCAGTGGGACTAGGCAAAAAATGGTTCGGCACAGACAAGAAGGGCCAAAAGGCCCGTTTCTGAGCTGTAATTTTCTATGGTTCTATGGTATCCACTTCCACTACCTCCCCCAGCAACGAGTTCCAGGCACCCATTACTCTCTGTGTAAAAAATCTGCCTCGTACATCTCCTTTAAACCTTGTCCCTTGCACCTTAAACCTGTGCCCCCTAGTAATTGACTCTTCCACCCTGGGAAAAAGCTTCTGACTATCCACTCTGTCCATGCCTCTCATAATCTTGAAGACTTCTATCAGGTCGCCCCTCAACCTCCGTCGTTCCAGTGAGAACAAACCAAGTTTCTCCAACCTCTCCTCATAGCTAATGCCCTCCATACCAGGCAACATCCTGGTAAATCTTTTCTGTACCCTCGCCAAAGTCTCCACATCCTTCTGGTAGTGTGGCGACCAGAATTGAACACTATATTCCAAGTGCGCCCTAACTAAGGTTCTATAAAGCTGCAACATGACTTGCCAATTTTTAAACTCAATGCCCCGGCCGATGAAGGCAAGCATGCCGTATGCCTTCTTGACTACCTTCTCCACCTGCATTGCCACTTTCAGTGACCTGTGTACCTGTACACCCAGATCCCTTTGCTTATCAATACTCTTAAGGGTTCTGCCATTTACTGTATATTTCCTATCTGTATTAGACCTTCCAAAATGCATTACCTCACATTTGTCCGGATTAAACTCCATCTGCCATCTCTCCGCCCAAGTCTCCAACTGATCTATATCCTGCTGTATCCTCTGATGGTCCTCATCGCTATCCGCAAATCCACCAACCTTTGTGTCGTCCGCAAACTTACTAAGCAAATCAGTTACATTTTCCTCCAAATCATTTATATATATTACAAACAGCAAAGGTCCCAGCACTGATCCTTGAGGAACTGCTCTAATGGATGGGTGTGTAATGGGGCAGCATCTAATGGGTGGTGTATAATGGGGCAGTGTGTAATGGATGGTTGTATAATGGGGCAATGTGTAATGGGTGAGTGTGTAATGGGGTAGTGTGTAATGGATGGGTGTATAATGGGGCATTGTGTAATGGGTGGTGTATAATGGGGCAGTGTGTAATGGATGGGTGTATAATGGGGCAGTGTGTAATGGATGGGTGTATAATGGGGCAGTGTGTAATGGATGGGTGTATAATGGGGCAGTGTGTAATGGGTGGGTGTATAATGGGGCAGTGTGTAATGGGTGGGTGTATAATGGGGCAGTGTGTAATGGGTGGGATGTAATAGGGAGCTGTGTAACAGGTAGTGTTTGCTCAGTCAGAGAATGCTATTTTGGCACTAACATTGTGCCTCGAGAGAGACTCCAGCAGAGGAGGCCAGTGATTGGATTATCAGGAAACCTCACTCTCCCCACTCCATTCTCTCTATTCCCAGGGATGGCTCTGTTTAACGGTGAAAGTACATTGTAGCTACAGTGGGGATCTTAGAGGTCACTTGCTGCTTATTTAAGAAAATAGAAATATAGGAACAGGAGTAGGCCACTCAGCCCATCGAGCCTGCTACACCATTCAATACTGATCATCCACTTCAATGTTTTTCCCCCACACTATCCCCATATCCCTTTCCGTCACTGGGATTCAGAAATCTGTCAATCGCTGTTTCACAGTCTCAGTGTCTGAGCTTCCACAGCCTCACATAGAGAATTCCAAAGATTCACAACCCTGACTAAAAACAGTTTCTCAACATCTCCGTCCTTAGTGGCTTTAGAGAGAGTGCAGAGGAGGTTTACCAGGATGTTGCCTGGTATGGAAGGGCTTAGTTATGAGGAGAGATTGGGTAAACTGGGGTTGTTCTCACTGGAAAGACGGAGGATGAGGGGTGACCTAATAGAGGTGTATAAAATTATGAAAGGCATAGATAGGGTGAACGGTGGGAAGCTTTTTCCCAGGTCGGTGGTGACGTTCACGAGGGGTCATAGGTTCAAGGTGAGGTGGGGGGGAGATTTAACACAGATATCAGAAGGATGTATTTTACACAGAGGGTGGTGGGGGCCTGGAATGCGCTGCCAGGCAAGGTGGTGGAGGCAGACACACAGGGAACGTTTAAAACTTATCTAGATAGCCACATGAATGGAGTGGGAATGGAGGGATACAAAAGAATGGTCTAGTTTGGACCAGGGAGCGGCACGGGCTTGGAGGGCCGAAGGGCCTGTTCCTGTGCTGTATTGTTCTTTGTTCCCCCTTGTTTTGAAATTGTGTCCCTGATTCTAGACTCCCCAGCCAGGGGGAATATTTTACCCACATCTGCCCTGTCTATTGCTTTAAGTATTTTGTAGGTTTCATTGAGATCACCTTTCATTCTAGAGAATACAGGCCTAGTTTGCCCAATCTCTCTTCATTAGACAGTCCCACCATCCCCAGAACTGGTCTGGTGAACCTTCGTCGCACTCCCTCCATGACAATCCTATCATTTCTGAGGTAAAGCGACTAAAACTGCACACAGTACTCCCAATGCGGTCTAACCAAGCTCCTAGCAGGGTGGCACAGTGGCTAGCAAACTGGGTTCGATTCCCGGCTTGGGTCACTGTCTGTGTGGAGTTTGCACAATCTCCCTGTGTCTGCGTGGGTTTCCTCCGGGTGCTCCGGTTTCCTCCCACAGTCCAAAGATGTGCAAGTTAGACGGATTGGCCGTGCTAAAATTGTCCTTTCATGTCAGAAAGATTAGCAGGGTAAATATATGGCGTTAAGGGGATAGGGCCTGGGTGGGATCGTTGTCGGTGCAGGTTTGATGGGCCGAATGGCCTCCTTCTGCACTGTAGGGATTCTATGATTTTATATAATTGAAGCACAACCTCACCACTCCTGTACTCAAATCCTCTTGCGATAAAGGCTAACATAATATTCGCCTTCCTAATTGACAATCTCTCTGAGGTGTCCTGGTGTCTCACCCACTGGCAGAATCCAGACAGTCTAAGGGCCAGCATCGAGTGTGAAGTCTGCAAATGTGATCAATGCATTGTGCGAGGCAAGTGAAAGGCCTGATTAAATCAACTTCCACTCTCAGAACAGCAGGGTCTGCTTCAGAGCCTCACAGTGAGCATTACACAGAGTCAAAGTGGCGTCAAAGGGGAGTTGAAAAGCAGTCCTGAGGCATCCTCCTGTTCAGCGGAGGGATTATCTTTATAACTCACACTTGGTGATATTCGGCAGGAGGCTATTTTGTTCAAAAACAATTCCCGTCATTGCCTGCTGACATTCAGCATTTTAAATAAAAACATTCATCGTCATAGTAACAGATTCATTAAAATGTGTGTCAACAGCACGTCAGAGGCTGCAGTAAATATCTGAGTGAAATTAAATACAACATGAGCATCAAATAGCGAGAAACATATTATTAATGATAATAAAACCAGCAACCAAACTCAATAATCTTTTTTTAAATTATTCATTTGTGGGACGTGGGCGTTGCTGGCTGGGCCAGCATTTATTGCCCATCCCTAGTTGCCCTTGAAGGGCAGTTGAGAGTCACCCACATTGCTGTGTCTCTGGAGTCACATGTAGGCCAGACTGGGGTAAGGATGTCAGATTTCCTTCCCTAAAGGACACTAGTGAATCAGATGGGTTTTTCCGACAATCGACAATGGTCATCAGTAGATTCTTAATTCCAAATTTTTTTTTATTGAATTCAATTCGACCATCTGCCGTGGTGAGATTTGAGCACAGGTCCCCAGAACATTAGCTGAATTTCCTGAATTAATAGTCTAGCGAGTAACAACACTAGGCCATCGCCTCCCCTGTGAAATGTGTCTGTGCCTTTCCAAAGTTCAGACAAAACAGGAAAAAATGCAAATGGAACAATTGGTGGTCTTCCCGAAAGAGTGGTTTCAGATATTGGCTGGGGGCAATGCAACAAGAGTGAATGCCAGGGAATACGGGCAAACTGAACGAGGGAGCGTAATGCCCATCCAATAAATGTTTCAACCGAGAGCTCGACCAAGTTCAATTAAGTTGATAGCGGATGTGAAGAAAATAAGACTGGAGGAGAGAACATTAGAATGAAATGTCTGTCAATATAAAAGGCAACCCAAAACACTTCTACCAGCATGTAAATAATAAACGGCTAGTCAGAGGCACAGTGGGGCCTAATATGAACATGAGAGTGATATATTCTTAAAGGCACAGACAAATCTCGAATAAATAATCAGTTGTTTGGATGGGTGTTTATTAAGGAGAGGATGATGGTAAAGTTTTAAAGTTTATTTATTAGTGTCGTAAGAAGGCTTACATTAACACTTCAATAAAGTTACTGTGAAAATGCCCGAGTCGCCACCCTCCGGCACCTGTTCGGGTACAAAGAATAAAGAACAAAGAAAAGTACAGCACAGGAACAGGCCCTTCGGCCCTCCAAGCCTGTGCCAATCATGATGCCCTAACTAAACCAAAAAAAACCTTCTGTCCTTAGTCAGTGGATACCCCTCTATTCCCTCCCTATTCATGCACCCATCCAGATGCCCCTTAAATGTTGCTAATGTGCCTGCTTCCACCACCTCCTCTGGCAGCGCGTTCCAGGCACCCACTGCTCTCTGTGTGAAAAACTTCCCCCCGTACATCTCCCTTAAACTTTCCCCCCCTCACCTTGAACCTGTGCCTTGGGATGTTCTTGGGATGTGAGTGTCATTGGCTAAGCCAGCATTTATAGTCCATCCTAAGTTCCCCTTGACGAGGTGATGGTGAACCACCTTCCGAAACTGTGCTGTAGGTACACCCACATTGCTGTTAGGGAGGGAGCACCAGGATTTTGACCCAGTGACAGTGAAGGAATGGTGATATATTCCCAAGCCAGGATGTTGAGTGGTTTGGAAGGCAACTTTCAGGTGCTGGTGTTCCCAGGTGTCTGCTCCCTTTGTCCTTCCAGTTGCTGCGAATCAAAGGTTTGGAAGGTGCTGATGAAGGAAGCTTGTTACACTGCTGTATTCGGGTTTGTCAGGTCCACACTGAGCATTGGCTTTTTAAGTTTAAGAATGGAGTAAAAGATAGTATATTACAGAGAATAGCAGCCCCTGTGTATATTACAGAGAATAGCAGCCCCTGTGTATATTACAGAGAATAGCAGCCCCTGTGTATATTACAGAGAATAGCAGCCTCTGTGTATATTACAGAGAATAGCAGCCTCTGTGTATATTACAGAGAATAGCAGCCTCTGTGTATATTACAGAGAATAGCAGCCTCTGTGTATATTACAGAGAATAGCAGCCTCTGTGTATATTACAGAGAATAGCAGCCCCTGTGTATATTACAGAGAATAGCAGCCCCTGTGTATATTATAGAGAATAGCAGCCCCTGTGTATATTATAGAGAATAGCAGCCCCTGTGTATATTACAGAGAATAGCAGCCCCTGTGTATATTATAGAGAATAGCAGCCCCTGTGTATATTATAGAGAATAGCAGCCCCTGTGTATATTACAGAGAATAGCAGCCTCTGTGTATATTACAGAGAATAGCAGCCCCTGTGTATATTATAGAGAATAGCAGCCCCTGTGTATATTACAGAGAATAGCAGCCCCTGTGTATATTACAGAGAATAGCAGCCCCTGTGTATATTATAGAGAATAGCAGCCTCTGTGTATATTACAGAGAATAGCAGCCTCTGTGTATATTACAGAGAATAGCAGTCCCTGTGTATATTACAGAGAATAGCAGCCCCTGTGTATATTACAGAGAATAGCAGCCCCTGTGTATATTACAGAGAATAGCAGCCCCTGTGTATATTATAGAGAATAGCAGCCCCTGTGTATATTACAGAGAATAGCAGCCTCTGTGTATATTACAGAGAATAGCAGCCCCTGTGTATATTATAGAGAATAGCAGCCCCTGTGTATATTACAGAGAATAGCAGCCCCTGTGTATATTATAGAGAATAGCAGCCCCTGTGTATATTATAGAGAATAGCAGTCCCTGTGTATATTACAGAGAATAGCAGCCCCTGTGTATATTATAGAGAATAGCAGCCTCTGTGTATATTACAGAGAATAGCAGCCTCTGTGTATATTACAGAGAATAGCAGCCCCTGTGTATATTATAGAGAATAGCAGCCCCTGTGTATATTACAGAGAATAGCAGCCTCTGTGTATATTACAGAGAATAGCAGTCCCTGTGTATATTACAGAGAATAGCAGCCTCTGTGTATATTATAGAGAATAGCAGCCTCTGTGTATATTACAGAGAATAGCAGCCCCTGTGTATATTACAGAGAATAGCAGCCTCTGTGTATATTACAGAGAATAGCAGCCCCTGTGTATATTACAGAGAATAGCAGCCCCTGTGTATATTATAGAGAATAGCAGCCTCTGTGTATATTACAGAGAATAGCAGCCCCTGTGTATATTATAGAGAATAGCAGCCCCTGTGTATATTACAGAGAATAGCAGCCTCTGTGTATATTACAGAGAATAGCAGTCCCTGTGTATATTACAGAGAATAGCAGCCTCTGTGTATATTACAGAGAATAGCAGCCTCTGTGTATATTACAGAGAATAGCAGTCCCTGTGTATATTATAGAGAATAGCAGTCCCTGTGTATATTATAGAGAATAGCAGCCTCTGTGTATATTATAGAGAATAGCAGTCCCTGTGTATATTATAGAGAATAGCAGTCCCTGTGTATATTATAGAGAATAGCAGCCCCTGTGTATATTATAGAGAATAGCAGCCCCTGTGTATATTATAGAGAATAGCAGTCCCTGTGTATATTACAGAGAATAGCAGCCCCTGTGTATATTACAGAGAATAGCAGCCCCTGTGTATATTACAGAGAATAGCAGTCCCTGTGTATATTACAGAGAATAGCAGTCCCTGTGTATATTACAGAGAATAGCAGTCCCTGTGTATATTATAGAGAATAGCAGTCCCTGTGTATATTACAGAGAATAGCAGTCCCTGTGTATATTATAGAGAATAGCAGTCCCTGTGTATATTATAGAGAATAGCAGTCCCTGTGTATATTACAGAGAATAGCAGTCCCTGTGTATATTACAGAGAATAGCAGCCCCTGTGTATATTACAGAGAATAGCAGCCTCTGTGTATATTATAGAGAATAGCAGCCCCTGTGTATATTATAGAGAATAGCAGCCCCTGTGTATATTATAGAGAATAGCAGCCCCTGTGTATATTACACATCTTAGAGACAGGATTTATGTGCATTTAGAACGAAACAATCTCATTAGTGACAGACAGCATGGTTTTGTAAGAGGGAGGTCGTGCCTTACAAATTTGGTGGAGTTTTTTGAGGAAGTGACAAAAACGGTTGATGAAGGAAGGGCCGTGGATGTCGTCTATATGGATTTCAGTAAGGCATTTGACAAAGTCCCACATGGCAGGTTGGTTAAGAAGGTTAAGGCTCATGGGATACAAGGAGAAGTGGCTCGATGGGTGGAGAATTCGCTTGGCCATAGGAGACAGAGGGTAGTGGTCGAAGGGTCTTTTTCCGGCTGGAGGTCTGTGACCAGTGGTGTTCCGCAGGGCTCTGTACTGGGACCTCTGCTATTTGTGATATATATAAATGATTTGGAAGAAGGTGTAACTGGTGTAATCAGCAAGTTTGCGGATGACACGAAGATGGCTGGAATTGCGGATAGCGAAGAGCATTGTCGGGCAATACAGCAGGATATAGATAGGCTGGAAAATTGGGCGGAGAGGTGGCAGATGGAGTTTAATCTGGATAAATGTGAAGTGATGCATTTTGGAAGAAATAATGTAGGGAGGAGTTATACAATAAATGGCAGAGTCATCAGGAGTATAGAAACACAGAGGGACCTAGGTGTGCAAGTCCACAAATCCTTGAAGGTGGCAACACAGGTGGAGAAGGTGGTGAAGAAGGCATATGGTATGCTTGCCTTTATAGGACGGGGTATAGAGTATAAAAGCTGGAGTCTGATGATGCAGCTGTATAGAACGCTGGTTAGGCCACATTTGGAGTACTGCGTCCAGTTCTGGTCGCCGCACTACCAGAAGGACGTGGAGGCATTGGAGAGAGTGCAGAGAAGGTTTACCAGGATGTTGCCTGGTATGGAGGGTCTTAGCTATGAGGAGAGATTGGGTAGACTGGGGTTGTTCTCCTTGGAAAGACGGAGAATGAGGGGAGATCTAATAGAGGTATACAAGATTATGAAGGGTATAGATAGGGTGAACAATGGGAAGCTTTTTCCCAGGTCGGAGGTGACGATCACGAGGGGTCACGGGCTCAAGCTGAGAGGGGCGAAGTATAACTCAGACATCAGAGGGACGTTTTTTACACAGAGGGTGGTGGGGGCCTGGAATGCGCTGCCAAGTAGGGTGGTGGAGGCAGGCACGCTGACATCGTTTAAGAATTACCTGGATAGTCACATGAGCAGCCTGGGAATGGAGGGATACAAACGATTGGTCTAGTTGGACCAAGGAGCGGCACAGGCTTGGAGGGCCGAAGGGCCTGTTTCCTGTGCTGTACTGTTCTTTGTTCTTTGTTCTTTGTACAGATAATAGCAACCCCTGTGTATATTACAGATAATAGCAACCCCTGTGTATATTACAGAGAATAGCGGCCCCTGTGTATATTACAGATAATAGCAACCCCTGTGTATATTACAGAGCATAGCAGCCCCTGTGTATATTATAGAGAATAGCAGCCCCTGTGTATTTTATAGACAATTACAGCCCCTGTGTATATTATAGACAATAGCATCCCCTGTGTATATTAATTGCAGTCACTGTGTATATCCCATGCACTGATCCTTTCCCTCATTAACCCTCCTACACTGATTCACCCTCACACTGTCCCTTTCCCATGTTGACCCTACCAATGTCCCTTCCTCAGATTGACCCTTCCAAACACTGATCCTCCCACATACTGACCCACACCCTGACCCACATCCCGACCCACACCCTGACCCACATTGCTCCTGTACCAATATTCAGTGTTGCAGTTTTGGAAGGTTTATGAAATGCATTTACAAGATTGTTCTTTGACCCTCTGTCTATCCCACTCAAATCTGTGTCTCTGCTCCCCAACTACATTACACTCACTTTAATTTCTATCTCTCAATCCCTTCACCCAACCTTTGGCCTTGTAAGTTCCAATTAACACACAGCGTGGCCCAGAGTCTTTGGTTCCAGATGGTCACCATTTCCCTGCAAAAATGTTCATTCTGAATTTCTTCTTCATTCACACGTCCGTTCAAGCTTTTCACACGTCCGTTCAAGCTTACATCCTCAGTTATTGATTTTCCAGCAGTGAGGACGTTTCTCTGTATTGATCCCATTGAATTTCTTTATCATTTTAAACACCTTAATTCGATCATCGCTCAACCTTATCATCTCAAGTGAGTTGAAGCTAAATCTCTACAACCTGTCCTCATGATTTAACCGTCTGAGTCCCAGTATCATCCTGGTGAATCGGTGCTGCACTCTCTTTGAGGCTGGCCCACCTTGGGGAATTGAACTCTAACCGCCGTGAAAAAGTCCAAAACTCCTTCAGCCTTTTTGATAACTTCGGTACCTGTGCGTTTGGGTAGATGGATCCCAAAATTACTTTGCTTCAGTTCCCAGTCCCTCAGTGCTTTGGAAATATTTCAATGTATCTTTCTCTAATCTACAACAGATAGCCTCACACTTGCTCACATTGAACTGGGTCAATGCAGTGAAAATACTAAACACGGTGAAAACAGGTCCCAGAATAGATCCCTGCGGAATGTCACTGGTTACATTCCGCCAATCAGATCCTTCATTCAATCTCACTCTCCTCTTCTCCCTGTCTAAAGATGACCACATGACCTCATCCACATTTTAGAAATAAACATTGGTGTGGAACTTTATCCTGTTTAAAGCTTAAAGTTCATTCATTCGTGTCACAAGCCAGCTTACATTAATACCGCAATGAAGTCACTGTGAAAATCCAGCTCGTTCTGGAAGTCCATCGAGACAAAGTCTGCACACAGTTTTTTGTCAACCTTATTCAAGACTTCCTTAGAAAAACCAGCTCAGTGAAGCAGAGGTGAAATGCGAGTTCGCTGTGAGAACGACACCAGGAATGGAGGGGGAGAAAGGGGGAAGGATGGAATAAAGAGATAAACTGTCCTCCCGCCAAAAAATAGTTCAGCCTTTTCTTATGAAAGTTTCATAACTGTACTTACTTCTTCTGCTGGGAATCTGTTCTGACTGTGGATCTGAGACTCTGTTTAAAACAAAAATGGACTTTAGAAACATTGGGTGGAAATTTACGAGAAAAATTCTAAATTTCCAGCTAGTGTGAAAATGGGAGAGTTACAGGTCCATTTTCTGGGCAGGTTTTTACTCCCACTCTTGTGCACAAAGTGCATTAAAAAATGGGCTCGAGACAGTGGGCAGGTCTAAACTTGTCAGCCAGCAGCAGAGGGAGCTATTGCACCTATGCAGACCTCTGTGTCTGTACATGCGCAATTCCCACAGCAGAGGCCTGACAAAGAGAGTGAGAGCTGTCAGGCCCCTGCTGTTGGAGCCAGCCCAAACCAAACCATCCCTGCAATCGCAGGGGCCCGCGGCCGATTGTGAGCCCTACACTGCCCGAAAATGTAGCCCCCGCTGCCTACCGCCCCCCCCACAACTGCCCAGACCAATCACACCTTCCTCCCTCCCACCCATTGCACGCAGAGTGCACAGTAGGCCCCCCTCCCTCCCCCCACCCATCGCAGCTGGTACAATTTTGTCTTTTAAAAAGCATTTAGACAGTTACATGGGTAAAATGGGTATGGAGGGATATGGGCCAAATGCGGGCAATTGGGAGTAGCTTCGGAGATTTAAAAAAAAGGGTGGCATGGACAAGTTGGGCCGAAGGGCCTGTTTCCATGCTGTAAACCTCTATGACTCTATGACTCTATTGGAATGTTTTTGAGGATATAACTAGTTGACCGAGGAGAACCAGTGGATGTGGTTTATTTAGACTTTCAGAAGGCTTTCGACAAGGTCTCACATAACAGACTACAATGTAAAGTTAAAGCACATGGGATTGCAGGTAATGTCTTGAGATGGATAGAAAGCTGGTTAGCAGATAGGAAGCAAAAAGTTGGAATAAATGGGTCTTTTTCTGATTGGCAGTCAGTGACTAGTGGGGCCCCAACTGTTCACATTATAATATTAATGATTTGGAAGAGGGAACTGAATGTATTATCTCCAAATTTCCAGATGATACAAAGTTGGGTGGCAGGGTGAGCTGTGAGGAGGATGCAGAGATGCTTCAGCGTGATTTGGACAGGCTGAGTGTGTGGCAGATGCAGCATAATGTGGATAAATGTGACGTTATCCACTTTGGTAGCAATAATAGGAAGACAGATTATTACTTGAATGGGTGTAAATTGAGAGAGGTGGATACTCAGCGAGACCTTCGGGTCCTCGTGCATCAGTCGCTGAAAGTAAGCGCGCAGGTACAACAGGCAGTAAAGAAGGCAAATGGTATGTTGGCCTTCATAGCGAGAGGATTTGAGTATAGAGATTGGGGTGTTTTGCTGCAATTGTGTAGGGCGTTGGTGAGGCCACACCTGGAGTATTGTGTACAGTTTTGGTGCCCTTGTCTGAGGAAGGATGTCCTTGCTATAGAGGGAGTACAGCGAAGGTTTACCAGGCGGATTCCTGGGATGGCAAGTCTGTCATATGAGGAGAGACTAAGCCGGTTAGGATTATATTCACTGGAATTTAGAAAACTGAGAGGGGATCTCATAGAAACTTATAAAATTCTAACAGGGTTAGACAGGATAGATTCAGAAAGAATGTTCCCAATGGTGGGGGAGTCCAGAACTAGGGGTCATAGTTTGAGGATAAGGGGTAAACCTTTTAGAACTGAGGTGAAGAGAAATTTCTTCACCCAGAGGGTGGTGAATGTGTGGAATTCACTCCCACAGAATGTAGTCGAGGCCAAAACGTTGTCTGACTTCCAGAAGAAATTCGATATGGCTCTTGGGACTAAAGGGATCGAGGGATATGAGAGGGAAGGGGGGATCAGGCTGTTGAATTTGAAGATCAGCCATGATCAAAATGAATGGTGGAGCAGGCTCGAAGGGCCGAATGGCCTCCTCCTGCTCCTAGTTTCTATGAGAGATTTCCCCAATGAGTGATTCCCAAGGAGGGATTCCCCAGTGAAGTTTTCCCTGTGCATCCATTAAGATTGCAAGGTGGGAATTCTGCTGTGCCTGACACTCATTCCCAGGGAAAGGGCTCAACGTTAGGAGCAGGAAGTTGGAACAATGCCTGTATCACGTTACACCGATTATAACGTTTCCTTTGTGTGACTGGAAGCCAATTATTCCATTGGATAATTATTCTGTAGGATAGTTATTCTATTGGATAATTATTCTGTAGGATAGTTATTCTATTGGGTAATTATTCTAAAGAGAGATTAGGTCAAATGGCCTACTCCTCTTAACTCATCAGTTTATATGTTCTTTCGGGTAAATATTACATGGGGAGATTATTCCAGAGAGTAACTCTTCCATAGAGAGTTAATCTTTTCTAAACCTCCAATACAAGAACAGAGCTGGAAATATTGGCCTTTATTAAAGGGGAAATTGATGTCACAAAATGAAGACATTAATCCCTTGCCAAGTGTTTCAAATTGGATCGTGTCATAGAATCATAGAAACCCTACAGTGCAGAAGGAGGCCATTCGGCCCATCGAGTCTGCACCGACCACAATCCCACCCAGGCCCTACCCCGACATATTTACCCGCTAATCCCTCTAACCTACACATCCCAGGACTCTAAGGGGCAATTTTTAACCGGGCCAATCAACCTAACCCGCACATCTTTGGACTGTGGGAGGAAACCGGAGCACCCGGAGGAATCCCACGCAGACACGAGGAGAATGTGCAAACTCCACACAGACAGTGACCCGAACGGGAATCGAACCCGGGACCCCGGAGCTGTGAAGCAGCAGTGCTAACCACTGTGCTACCGTGCCGCCCTTATAACGTTAATATATAGTGTCAATTGGATTCTAAACTGCCAAGGGCTTTCTTTCCAGTACAAGTTGCTAGGAAACACGTACAAATAAAAACCCACTGAAAAATAATGTAACTACTCATTAAATTTTACAGAAACGCACGCTGACCTTTCCACCCACACCCAATGACGCTCTGACCTTTCCCCCCCACACAATGAGACTCTGACCTTTCCCCCCCACACCCAGTGAGACTCTGACCTTTCCCCGTCACCCAGTGACACTTTGACCTCTCCCCCTACGCCCAGTGACACTCTGACCTCTCCCCGTCACCCAGTGACACTTTGACCTCTCCCCCTACACCCAGTGACACTCTGACCTCTCCCCGTCACCCAGTGACACTTTGACCTCTCCCCCACACGGTGACACTCTGACCTTTCCCCTACACCCAGTGACACTCTGACCTCTCCCCCTACACCCAGTGACACTCTGACTGGGTGCTAGTTTGAGGTTTTCTTTGTTTCATGAACTAAGTCAAAATCATCTGCCCTTTTTGCTGTTACTCTCACAGTCTTACACATTTGCACTTCTAATATTTTATGTTTAATTGTCTTCCATTTCCTGAAGTTCTAATTAGAACATAGAACATTACAGCGCAGTACAGGCCCTTCGGCCCTCAATGTTGCGCCGACCTGTGAAACCAATCTAAAGCCCCTCTAATCTACACTATTCCAATGTCATCCATCTGTTTATCCAATAACCATTTGAATGCTCTTAATGTTGACGAGTCCACTACTGTTGCAGGCAGGGCATTCCACGCCCTGACTACTCTCTGAGTGAAGAACCTACCTCTAATATCTGTCCTATATCTCTCACCCCTCAATTTAAAGCTATTTCCCCTCGTGCTAGCCATCACCATCCGAGGAAAAAGGCTCTCACTATCCACCCTATCTAATCCTCTGATCATCTTGTATGCCTCTATTAAGTCACCTCTTAACCTTCTTCTCTCTAACGAAAACAACCTCAAGTCCCTCAGCCTTTCCTCATACGATCTTCCCACCATACCAGGCAACATCCTCGTAAATCTCCTCTGCACCCTTTCCAACGCTTCCACATCTTTCCTATAATGTGGTGACCAGAACTGTACGCAATACTCCAAATGCGGCCGCACCAGAGTTTTGTACAGTTGCAGCATGACCTCATGGCTCCGAAACTCAATCCCTCTACCAATAAAAGCTAACACACCGTATGCCTTCTTAACAACCCTATCAACCTGGGTGCCAACTTTCAGGGATCTATGCACATGGACACCCAGATCCCTCTGTTCATTCACACTACCAAGTATCTTACCATTAGCCTAGTACTCTGTATTCCTGTTACTCCTTCCAAAGTGAATCATCTCACACTTTTCCGCATTAAACTCCATTTGCCACCTCTCAGCCCAGCTCTGCAGCTTATCTATGTCCCTCTGTAACCTGCCACTTCCCTCCACACTGTCTGCAACTCTACCGACTTTAGTGTCATCCGCAAACTTACTAATCCATCCTTCCAGGCCCTCATCCAGGTGGGATGAGGGCGTAGAAGGACAATTCTCTTTCTTTTTCTCTTTGTTCTGCCAAGGATATTCTTTCTCATTCCTTGTCTATTCATTGTCAGACTGCCAAACTGCCTGTAATTCCAGCTCTTTTATTGTAATTGGAGTTTAGCCAATTCCAGCACAGACTGTGTTACTGGCAATTTTAAATTCCGAGCTATCACTGAAATTATCTCCGCGTTCCTCTCCCCTTCAGGTATCGTCAACTGCAGCTCGTTTGCCAATTCCAAGAAAGATTTATTTTACCCACCTTTTGTAAACCTCCCCAGATGACTTCTTCCACATCCAGGAAAACACTTGGGGCAGGATGTTAAGGCCTCGCTTGTCCCGAAACCCTAAAATTCCACCCAAGGTCAACAGACCTTCCCATTGTCCGCCCCTCGCTCGCTCCAATTCCTTTGGCGGGCGGGGTGGTAAAATTCTAGCCTGTTTGTACATTTCCAGATAGTTTCCTCTCAAATTCTCATTTTTCCTTTTCATTCAGTCATTCTTTGCTGATTCCTAAAATCTGTCCAACCTTCTGACCTACCACTAATCTCTGCATCATTATAGATTTTTACTTCAATTTAATACTATTCTTAACTTTCCTGGTTAACCACTGATGATGCAATTTTCTCAAAAAGTCCTTTATTCTTCGCTGAGTATTATGAAATATCTCCTTCGAGGTCCGCCACTGCTTCTCCACTTTCACCCATTTTACCAGCTTGTTTATCCAACTCTCTTGCTTCATATTCTTGTGATTTACTTGGTTGAAGTTGTGGTTGATTGTGGTCACCCTGCTTTAGGATGGATATAATGGAATGGAGAACGTGTGAGGGAGATTTATTGGATTGGTGTCAAGGATGAGGGAATTTGGTGAATGTGGAGAGATTGGAGAAGCTGGGATTCTTCTACTTCAAGCAGAAAAGGTGAATGTGGAGGTTGAGTCGAGTGTTGAAAAACCTGGAAGTGCTTGCATAGATCATTTGTTATGATATAAAAACACCCTGAACCCCTCAATTAGATTCCAGTCTGTAACTCACTCCCGGATATCTGTTACTCTATATATAAACCACCCCAAACCCCTCGATTAGATTCCAGTCTGTAACTCACTCCTGGGTATCTGTTATTCTATATATAAACCACCCCGAACCCCTCGATTAGATTCCAGTCTGTAACTCACTCCCGGGTATCTGTTATTCTATATATAAACCACCCCAAACCCCTCGATTAGATTCCAGTCTGTAACTCACTCCTGGGTATCTGTTATTCTATATATAAATCCCCCCGAACCCCTCGATTAGATTCCAGTCTGTAAATCACTCCTGGATATCTGTTATTCTAAATATAAACCACCCCGAACCCCTCAATTAGATTCCAGTCTGTAACTCACTCCCGGGTATCTGTTATTCTGTATATAAACCACCCTGAACCCCTCAATTAGATTCCAGTCTGTAACTCACTCCCGGGTATCTGTTATTCTATATATAAACCACCCCGAACCCCTCGATTAGATTCCAGTCTGTAACTCACTCCAGGGTCTCTGTTATTCTATATATAAACCACCCTGAACCATTCGATTAGATTCCAGTCTGTAACTCACTCCCGGGTATCTGTTATTCTATTTATATAAACCACCCCGAACCCCTCGATTAGATTCCAGTCTGTAAATCACTCCTGGGTATCTGTTATTCTAAATATAAACCACCCCGAACCCCTCGATTAGATTCCAGTCTGTAACTCACTCCCGGAGATCTGTTATTCTATTTATATAAACCACCCCGAACCTCTCAATTAGATTCCAGTCTGTAAATCACTCCTGGATATCTGTTATTCTAAATATAAACCACCCCGAACCCCTCAATTAGATTCCAGTCTGTAACTCACTCCCGGGTATCTGTTATTCTGTATATAAACCACCCTGAACCCCTCAATTAGATTCCAGTCTGTAACTCACTCCCGGGTATCTGTTATTCTATATATAAACCACCCCGAACCCCTCGATTAGATTCCAGTCTGTAACTCACTCCAGGGTATCTGTTATTCTATATATAAACCACCCTGAACCCCTCGATTAGATTCCAGTCTGTAACTAACTCCTGGATATCTGTTACTCTATATATAAAACACCCCGAACCCCTCGATTAGATTCCAGTCTGTAACTCATTCCCAGGGATCTGTTATTCTATCTATATAAACCACCCCGAACCCCTCGATTAGATTCCAGTCTGTCACTCACTCCAGGGTATCTGTTATTCTATATATAAACCACCCTGAACCCCTCGATTAGATTCCAGTCTGTAACTAACTCCTGGATATCTGTTACTCTATATATAAAACACCCCGAACCCCTCGATTAGATTCCAGTCTGTAACTCATTCCCAGGGATCTGTTATTCTATCTATATAAACCACCCCGAACCCCTTGATTAGATTCCAGTCTGTAACTAACTCCTGGATATCTGTATCTGGGGAAGCAGCAGTGGCCGTGTCTCCGGAGTGGAGTCCAGCCCTGTAACTCAGAGGGCTAAGGAAAAGAGGAGGAAGGCGGTATTAATCGGGGACTCGATGGTGAAGGGGACAGACAGGCGTTTCTGCGGAGGTAGGCGGGATTCTCGCATGGTGGTCTGCCTCCCTGGGGCCGGGATCCAGGATGTCGCTAGTCGCGTCCCGGAAATCCTGAGGTGGGAGGGAGAGGAGCCTGAGGTAGCGGTACATATTGGTACCGCTGATGTGGGTAGGAAGGGAGAAGGGGTCATGAAAAGGGAGTACAGGGAATTAGGGAGACAGCTGAGAAAGAGGAAAGCAAAGGTAGTAATCTCAGGATTACTGCCTGTGCCACGGGAAGGTGAGGGCAGGAATGGAGTGAGGTGGAAGATGAATGTGTGGCTGAGGGACTGGTGCAGGGGGAAGGGATTCAGGTTCCTGGACCATTGGGACCTCTTTAGGGGCAGGGGTGATCTGTATACAAAAAACAGGTGGAACTTGAATCACAGGGGGACCAATATCCTGGCCGGTAGGTTGGCTAAGGCTACTGGGGAGAATTTAAACTAGATAGGTTGGGGGGAGGGGAGCTAGAAGAGTTGACTAGGATCAAGGAACTAATTGATGGGGGGAGGGTGCAAGGGTAAGGGGAATTACAAAATTAATGGTAGAGGAGAGGGTGCAAGTGAATGAAGGCGGTAATTTAGATAAGGGAGTAGAGGGAGAGGGTGTTCGCGACTCATCAAAGCGGGTCCAGATAAAAGCTGGAATAAGGACACTTTGCCTGAATGCACGAAGCATTCGGAACAAGGTAAATGAGTTGATGGTGCAAATCAGCACGAGTGGGTACGATCTAGTGGCCATTACAGAAACGTGGCTGAAAGGTGACCAGGACTGGGAGATGAATATCCAGGGGTATCAGGCGTTTAGGAAGAATAGACAGGAAGGAAAAGGTGGTGGGGTCACGCTATTAATAAGAGATAATATCAGGGTAGTACTGAGGGATGACATAGGCTCTGAGGAACAAAACGTGGAATCATTATGGGTAGAGATGAGGAATAGTAGAGGGAGAAAGACACTAGTAGGTGTGGTATATAGGCCCCCAAATAATAATGTTGAGGTAGGGAGGGCTATAAACAAGCAGATAAGGGATGCGTGTAAAAACGGAACAGCAATAATCATGGGGGACTTCAACATGCACATTGACTGGCAGACTCAAGTCGGTAAGGGTGGAATGGAGGAAGAGTTCTTAGAATGCTGTCGGGATAGTTTCCTTGAACAGCATGTTACGGAACCGACGAGGGAACGAGCTATTTTGGATCTGGTATTGTGTAACGAGGTAGGTAGAATTAAGGATCTTATTGTGAAGGACCCTCTTGGGTCTAGTGACCACAATATGGTCGAATTTCTGATTCAGATGGAAGAGGAGAAAGTTTGGTCCCAAACCAGTGTCCTCTGTTTGAACAGAGGGAAATATGATAGGATGAGGGATGAATTGGCTAAGGTAGACTGGGAGAGCAGGCTGGCAGGTAGGATAGCTGAGGAACAGTGGAGGATTTTTAAGAAGATCCTTTTCAGTTCTCAGCAAAAATATATTCCAGCAAAAAACAAGGATTGTAAGAAAAGGGAGAACCAGCCGTGGATAACGAAGGAAATAAAGGAGAGTATTAAAATAAAAATAGCTGCGTACAGAGTGGCCAAAAATAGTGGAGAAACAAGTGATTGGGAAAAATTTAAGAGACAACAAAGAGAGACTAAGAAAGCGATAAAGAAAGGAAGGATAGACTATGAAGCTAGGCTAGCAATTAATATAAAAAATGATAGTAAAAGTTTTTATAAATATATAAAAAGGAATAGAGTGGCTAGAGTGAATGTTGGACCCTTGGAGGACGAGAGGGGGGAGTTAATAGTGGGAAATGAGGATATGGCTGAGTCTTTAAATACGTTTTTTGTGTTGGTCTTCACGGTGGAGGACACAAATAGTTTGCCAAATATTAACGATAGAGGGTTGGCAGCAGGAGAAATACTTAATACAATTAATGTTACCAGAGAGGCAGTGCTGGGTAGACTAATGGGACTGAAGGTGGACAAGTCCCCGGGTCCGGATGGAATGCATCCCAGGGTATTGAAAGAAATGTCAGAGGTAATAGTGGATGAGTTAGTGATTATTTATCAAAACTCGTTGCATTCTGGGGTAGTGCCGGTTGATTGGAAAACGGCTAATGTTACGCCGCTGTTTAAAAAAGGAAGGAGACAAAAGGCGGGTAACTATAGGCCGGTCAGCTTAACGTCTGTAGTAGGGAAAATGCTGGAATCCATTATTAAAGAGGAGATAGCAGGGCATCTGGATAGAAATGGTTCGATCAATCAGACGCAGCATGGATTCATGAGGGGAAAGTCGTGCTTGACGAACATGTTGGATTTTTATGAAGATGTGACTAGGGCGGTTGATGGAGGAGAACCGGTGGATGCGGTGTTTTTGGATTTCCAAAAGGCGTTTGATAAGGTGCCCCATAAAAGGCTGCTGAAGAAGATTAGGGCACACGGAGTTGGGGGTAGTGTGTTAAAGTGGATTGGGGACTGGCTATCCGACAGGAAGCAAAGAGTTGGAATAAATGGGTGTTTTTCCGGTTGGAGGAAGGTAACTAGTGGTGTGCCACAGGGATCGGTACTCGGGCCGCAACTATTTACCATTTATATAGATGATCTGGAGGAGGGGACGGAGTGTAGGGTAACGAAGTTTGCAGACGACACAAAGATAAGTGGAAAAGTGAATCGTGTGGAGGACGGAGAAGATCTGCAGAGAGATTTGGACAGGCTGAGTGAGTGGGCGAGGATATGGCAAATGGAGTATAACGTTGATAAATGCAAGGTTATACACTTTGGAGGAAATAATAACAAATGGGATTACTATCTCAATGGAAACAAATTAAAACATGCTACCGTGCAAAGGGACCTGGGGGTCCTTGTGCATGAGACGCAAAAGCCCAGTCTGCAGGTACAACAGGTGATCAAGAAGGCAAATGGGATGTTGGCCTATATCGCGAGGGGGATAGAATATAAAAACAGGGATGTCTTGATGCACCTGTACAGGGCATTGGTGAGGCCGCAGCTGGAATACTGTGTGCAGTATTGGTCCCCTTATATGAGGAAGGATATATTGGCATTGGAGGGAGTGCAGAGAAGGTTCACCAGGTTGATACCGGAGATGAGGGGTTTGGATTATGAGGAGAGGCTGAGGAGATTGGGTTTGTACTCGTTGGAGTTTAGAAGGATGAGGGGGGATCTTATGGAGACTTATAAGATAATGCGGGGGCTGGATAGGGTGGAGGCGGAGAGATTCTTTCCACTTAGTAAGGAAGTTAAAACTAGAGGACACAGCCTCAAAATAAAGGGGGGTCGGTTTAAGACAGAGTTGAGGAGGAACTTCTTCTCCCAGAGGGTGGTGAATCTCTGGAATTCTCTGCCCACTGAGGTGGTGGAGGCTACCTCGCTGAATATGTTTAAAGCGCGGATGGATGGATTCCTGATCGGTAAGGGAATTAAGGGTTATGGGGATCAGGCGGGTAAGTGGTACTGATCCACGTCAGATCAGCCATGATCTTATTGAATGGCGGGGCAGGCTCGAGGGGCTAGATGGCCTACTCCTGCTCCTATTTCTTATGTTCTTATGTTCTTATATATCAAACAGCCCGAACCCCTCAATTAGATTCCAGTCTGTAAATCACTCCTGGGTATCTGTTATTCTATATATCAACCACCCCGAACCCCTCGATTAGATTCCAGTCTGTAACTCACTCCCGGGTATCTGTTATTCTGTGTATAAACCACCCCAAACCCCTTGATGAGATTCCAGTCTGTAACTCACTCCCAGGGATCTGTTATTCTATTTATATAAACCACCCCGAACCCCTCGATTAGATTCCAGTCTGTAACTCACTCCCGGGTACCTGTTATTCTATACATAATAACCACATAATTCTATACATAAACGATACCTAACTTCTCGAATTGATTTGAGTCTGAACAAAGAACAATACAGCACAGGAACAGGCCCTTCGGCCCTCCAACTAGACCATTCATTTGTATCCCTCTATTCCCAGTCTGTTCATGTGGCTATCTAGATAAGTCTTAAACGATCCCAGCGTGTCCGCCTCAATCACCTTGCTTGGCAGTGCATTCCAGGCCCCCACCACCCTCTGTGTAAAATACGTCCCCCTGACATCTGTGTTGAACCTTGCCCCCCTCACCTTGAACCCGTGACCCCTTGTGTTCGTCACCTCTGACCTGGGAAAAAGCTTCCCACTGTTCACCCTATCTATGCCCTTCATAATTTTATACACCTCTATTAGGTCGCCCCTCATCCTCCGTCTTTCCAGGGAGAACAACTCCAGTTTCCCCAATCTCTCCTCATAGCTAAGACCCTCCATTCCAGGCAACATCCTGGTAAACCTTCTCTGTACTTTCTCCAAAGCCTCCACGTCATTCTGGTAGTGTGGCGACCAGAACCGGACGCAGTATTCCAAATGTGGCCTAACCATCATTCTATACAGCTGCAACATCATATGCCAACTTTTATATTCTATGTCCCGTCCAATAAAGGCAAGCATGCCATATGCCTTCTTCACCACCTTCTCCACCTGTGCTGCCACCTTTAAGGATCTGTGGACTTGTACACCCAGGTCCCTCTGTGTGTCTATACTCCTGATGGTTCTGCCATTTATTGTATAGCTCCCCCTTACATTCGATCTACCAAAATGCATCTGGAATAACACTGTCTTGTTACCTTTGACAATTACCTTGTCCAGCCAATTGAATTGTTAAGGATGGATCAAGAGTATAAATGGAGAAAGTGGCAACAGTTTGGAGTGGGAACCATGAGGAGGTTAAAACTACAGGAAGCTGCTTCATTTAATGTTTCTGTCTCACTGCTCCATCACATAGAATAACAGATACCCCGGAGTGAGTTACAGGCTGGTATCTAAGCGAGGGGTTCGGGGTGGTTTATATATAGAATAACAGATACCTGGGGGTGAGTTACAGACTGGAAT
The DNA here is from genome assembly GCF_964213995.1 of Mustelus asterias. Taxonomy (NCBI): domain Eukaryota; kingdom Metazoa; phylum Chordata; class Chondrichthyes; order Carcharhiniformes; family Triakidae; genus Mustelus; species Mustelus asterias. Next base: position 110,011,013 of record NC_135812.1, on the reverse strand, counting down.
CTAATCGAGGGGTTTGGGTTGGTTTATATATAGAATAACAGATACCCGGGGGTGAGTTACAGACTGGAATCTAATCGAGGGGTTTGGGGTGGTTTATATATAGAATAACAGATACCCGGGAGTGAGCTACAGACTGGAATCTAATCGAGGGGTTTGGGGTGGTTTATATATAGAATAACAGATACCCGGGGGTGAGTTACAGACTGGAATCTAATCGAGGGGTTCGGGGTGGTTTATATATAGAATAACAGATACCCGGGGGTGAGTTACAGACTGGAATCTAATCGAGGGGTTTGGGTTGGTTTATATATAGAATAACAGATACCCGGGGGTGAGTTACAGACTGGAATCTAATCGAGGGGTTTGGGGTGGTTTATATATAGAATAACAGATACCCGGGAGTGAGTTACAGACTGGTATCTAATCGAGGGGTTTGGGTTGGTTTATATATAGAATAACAGATACCCGGGAGTGAGCTACAGACTGGAATCTAATCGAGGGGTTTGGGGTGGTTTATATATAGAATAACAGATACCCGGGAGTGAGTTACAGGCTGGAATCTAATTGAGGGGTTCAGGGTGGTTTATATATAGAATAACAGATACCCGGGAGTGAGTTACAGACTGGAATCTAATTGAGGGGTTCGGGGTGGTTTATATATCGAATAACAGATACCCGGGCGTGAGTTATAGACTGGAATCTAATCAACGGGTTCAGGGTGGTTTATATACAGAATAACAGATACTCGGGAGTGAGTTGCAGACTGGAATCAAATCGAGGGGTTCGGGGTGGTTTATATTGAATAACAGATACCCGGAAGTGAGTTACAGACTGGAATCTAATCGAGGGGTTCGGGGTGTTTTTTATATAGAATAACAGATACCCAGGAGTGAGTTACAGACTGGAATCTAATCGAGGGGCTCGGGGTGTTTTTTATATAGAATAACAGATACCCAGGAGTGAGTTACAGACTGGAATCTAATCGAGGGGTTCGGGGTGGTTTATATAGAATAACAGATACCCGGGAGTGAGTTACAGACTGGAATCTAATCGAAGGGTTCGGGATAGTTTATATATCGAATATATTGGGATTTATCATATAACTCCAGGCTCTCTGTCATTCTATATGTAAATCCATCCCTCCCCGTCACCCCAGCCCTGTCCTGTGTCGACCTATCCGACCCATCCCCATCTTATCCCACAGTCCCTTTATTAAATTGTGAAAAATATTAATGTCACTTAACATGAAATAACCTCAGACAGAAGCTTCAGAAGGAATAGAGTTCCAAAGAGCAAAGATTGTTTTGCTTGTTCTGTTCATTCTGTCTCTTGTGAAGGCCTCCTATTGTGATAAATGCTATTTGTCCTTGGAATGTTCTGGCGTGTGTTCCATCTGTAGTTACAATGAGCACATGGCCACATATCTGAACAAGTCAGCAGATCACAGAGTGAAAACGTGGGTGAATCACATCTACCTCTGTACTAAACATTCTCAAGTTGCATCAGACGCAGAATCGCCCACACACACAGCGTGTGGAGCCCATTATCTGATACAGCTTGAGGGCATTCAACATTTGGAGTATTGTGAACAATTTTGGGTCCCGTATCTAAGGATGTGCTGGCCTTGGAGAAGGGGCAGAGGAGGTTCACGAGAATGATCCCGGGAATGAAAAGCTTGATGTACGAGGAGCGTTTGAGGACTCTGGGTCTGTACTCGATGGAGTTTAGAAAAATGAGGGGGGGATCTCATTGAAACTTACAGAATACTGAAAGGCCTGGATAGAGTGGATGTGGGGAATATGCTCCCATTAGTAGGAGGGACTCGAATCCGAGGACACGGCCTCAGAGTAAAGGGACGACTCTTTAGGATGAGATGAGGAGGAATTTCTTCAGCCAGAGAGTGGTGAATCTGTGGAATTCATTTCCACAGAAGTCTGTGGAGGTTAGGTCATTGAGTGTATTTAGGACAGAGATAGATAGGTTCTTGATTGGTAAGGGGATCAAAGATTATGGAGAAAAGGCAGGAGAATGGGGATGAGAACCACATCAACCATGATTGAATGGCAAAGCAGATTCGAAGGGCCGAATGGCCTAATTCTGTTCCTATATCTCACGGTCCTATGGCATTAAAGATACGGGAAAGCCCCAAAATATTTACCTTCTGGTGTACCAATGGAGATGCCCATTGCAGTATGTTGAGGTGTGAGCTTGGTCAATAATGAGAGGCAAAGTTACTGGGTCATTGCATTCAGAGGGATGTGATTTCCGAGATGAGACATGGCTGCAGGGCAGAGGGAAATAAAACTTGGAATGTGCAGTGAGTGGAGTTCGACAGGGCTGCTGTCCAGCCTCACTCTTATTCCCATCTCTGTAAATGGTGTGGATTGAGAATGAGGGAGTTAATTCACGATAACCAGCTAGAAATCTCTCACCAGATTAAGAAAGATGACAGGTGATGTAGACAGGAAGGCTGCGTAAGAGGAAGATGAAGTTGAACATGGATATAATATGCAGTGATACATTTTGGAAATAAAGAAAAGCACTTTAGGTGGTTACCTGGAGTAGAGCAACAGAGGGACATGAGAGTGGATATGCAGGTCATTCGAGGGGCACACAGCCACACAGAGGACTGAAAAGACAAGTCAATTATTGGCTTTGATCAGATGATCAGAGGAAGAATATAAAAGAAATTGTTAAATGCACTAAAGCAGACGTTCCCAAACTGTTCCATCCATGGAACCTAGTTGACCTCCCAACTGTACTGATGCAACACCTGAGAAATATTCGTACTATGTTGAAGAGTTAAACTACAACAAAAGATTAATTTTGCACAATAAGCGCAACATTGATAAAACTGCACGCAAATGCAAATCCTCAGTTGCTTTCTCTCACAAAATCCAAACTGAGATAGAACCCTGCCCACATTCCACACATTGAATGATGAAGTTAGAGTGAGGTTTATCACAGCATTACTGTGTGTCTGTGCGTGTGTGTGTGTGGGGCGGGTGAGGGGGGGAGGTATGTGCAATAAAAAAGAGCGAATTAATAATTCTGTTGTAAAAGAGCCTTTAGGAAAGAGTGACCATAATATGATAGAATTTGACATCAAGTCTGAAAGTGATGTAGTTCAATGAGAAACTAGGGTCTTAAATCTAAACAAAGGAAATTAAGGTATGAGGAGCAAATTGACTCTGGTGTATTGGGAATATACGTTAAAAGGTGTGACGATAGACAGGCAACGACTAACATTTGCAACGAATACATAGTTTACATCAAAAATACATTCCTTAAATGCACAAAAAGTAGTGTTCCAACCGTGGAACGACTGCCAGCCAGAAAGAGAAAGGGAGAGAGTTTAAAATGCTGGCAATTAAATGCAAAACACCGGAAGTTGGAGAGGAATACCTTCTTTCCAGACCAGTATCCGTTGGGAACATGTTTAAATTTGTACAAGCCTTGCCAAATTTTGATGAAAGGGATGTGGGAGCATTCTTTATTTTGTTTGAAAATGTAGCTAAGCAGATGAAATGGCCAAAAGTAATCTGGACATTGCTATTACAGAGTAAGTTGACAGCTGGAGCTGATGAAGTGTATGCATCGCTGTCAGAAGAGGTAGCTGTGAAGTATGATGCAGTGAAGAGATCTCAGTGTGTATGAGTTGGTTCTTGAGGTGTACAGGCAGTAATTTCAGAATGTGAGAAAACAGCCTCGACAGGCCTATATTGAATTTGAGAGGGTAAAGCAAAGTAATTTGACCATTTAGATACAGGCATTAAAGGTAGAGACAACATACAAATGTCATAGGAAAGTGATCCACTTGGAAGAATTTAAAGATTAATTTCCTTCAGTAGTTAGGATCCATATGGAAGAACAGAGGGTTAAAATGGCTGGACAAGCAGCAGAGATGACTGATGATTATGAGCTGCTCAGGTCAATAGAACCAAATCTTTATTCTGTCATCTCTATAACCCAAGAAGGATATAATGTGGAAAAGTGAAAGGAAAACAAGTGGTCAGGGAAGAGAAGGGTCAAATGTGAGGTAATGCATTTTGGAAGGTCTAATACAGACAGGAAATATACTGTAAATGGCAGAACCCTCAAGAGTATTGATAGGCAGAGGGATCTGGGTGTACAGGTACACAGGTCACTGAAAGTGGCAACGCAGGTGGAGAAGGTAGTTAAGAAGGCATATGGCATGCTTGCCTTCATCGGCCGGGGTATTGAGTTTAAAAATTGGTAAGTCATGTTGCAGCTTTATAGAACCTTAGTTAGGTCGCACTTGGAATATAGTGTTCAATTCTGGTCGCCACACTACCAGAAGGATGTGGAGGCTTTGGCGAGGGTACAGAAAAGATTTACCAGGATGTTGCCTGGTATGGAGGGCATTATCTATGAGGAGAGGTTGAAGAAACTTGATTTGTTCTCACTGGAACAACGGAGGTTGAGGGGCGACCTGATAGAAGTCTACAAGATTATGAGAGGCATGGACAGAGTGGATAGTCAGAAGCTTTTTCCCAGGGTGGAAGAGTCAATTACTAGGGGGCACAAGTTTAAGGTGCGAGGAGTAAGGTTTAAAGGAGATATACGAGGCACATTTTTTACACAGAGGGTGGTGGGTGCCTGGAACTCGTTGCTGGGGGAGATAGTGGAAGTAGATGCGATAGTGACTTTTAAAGGGCGTCTTGACAAAGACATGAATAGGATGGGAATGGAGGGATATGGTCCCCAGAAGGATAGTTCAGTCGGGCAGCATTGTCGGTGCAGACTTGGAGGGCCGAAGGGCCTGTTCCTGTGCTGTAATTTTTTTTGTTCTTTGTTCTTAATTGGGAATGGTCAGGAAATTTCACCTGAGATTGGAAAGGAAGGTTCGGAGGGTGGAAGTGACAGTTGAAGGCCTAAGAGTTTCCATTGTAACAAGGTGGGACATCTTTGGGAAGATTACTGAAAACTAATGGGAGACCGATTGCAGTCACAGGAAAGGTAGCACCAGAAAAGGAAATGGCTGCAGCAGTGGTACAGGTGAACCATGTTCCCACAGGATCTGTGAGAAAGGGGGATTATGGTTCAACATAGTTCCGAGAATTATTTGAGTGAAGGAAGTCACACTATTAGAGGTTCTGGATGTTTCATTTCAAAAGGAGAAGTGTCCCCATACTTATCCAAAAAAAAAGTAAAGAAATTAAAAATTTAAGAGATATGGGGCAGCTCAGTCACTGGTGGTGGTTGGTGACACAATATGTATTTCAGGAAGTTTTATGAAGGAAAAAATATCAATGGAATTTAGGAACCTGTTTCTTTGTATGAGTCAATTTAAGAAGTCACTTTGTAAATAGAATTGTTACGGAGGGAATTATTTCTAAATCTAAAGTGGACAGTGGATCACTTGATTGAGAACTTGGAGCTGTTGAAATTATAAAGATGCAGAAGCAAACTCAGCAAACATTGATCTGCAATGAAAATTTCAAGCATTAGAGTCTCTATGAAGTCACGTGGAAAATGCCTTAGACATAAAAAGGAATTGGTGATTGGTTGAATGTAGAATTAAACTCCAAAACAAACAAACTGTTAAAACTTTGTCTTGAAAAGAAAAATGAGATTCTTGAACTTAGGAGCAAACTGGAGAAGTTGAAGGAGAGGATGGGTGTGGAGAGGCAGAGTTCCAAAGCTATTCCTGTGCATAAAAACCCATTGCTAAATTGTGATCCAGGTGATCAAAAAGCTGATGCAAGGATTATGGTTGTATCAAACTCCATAAAGGATAATAGGAAAACAACTCAGGTACCTGCAAAACTGGAGATTATGAAGAGCAACAGGAAGGGCTGAAGCTACAAAGTGATCAGTTCGATGACCAGAGGCACTGCTTCCTAAAGCTACCCTAATGCGAGAACACACACTGTAACAGCTGGAATGCAGGCAAGTGGACAATTTGCAAAAGACCATTCAAAAGCTGCTGAGGGCTGGACTGAGAGAGCTCATGAATTATGCAAAAGTGTTGAAGGGTTAGAACAAACAATAAAACTGCAGAAGGAGAAGGTAATTGTTGACGCTCAAAAAGAAGCGGAAAAGATCGGTTCAAAATCAGACTGGCAGAAACAACAAGATCACATAATGTTCAGAGAATACGCAAGCAGGAATATCAAACGCTCTGAGTGATGATGAGGAACATTCAACAACATTCTTGAAGCAACTAAAAGAAATTTTGATCAGAGAAAATAATAGGTGTTAATGCTCACAAATGCCATTTTAACTTTGCTAAATCAAAATGACAGTTTAGCACTTTTGAGTTTGGAAAATAAGCTTGAGAATGGAATTATATCCACAGTTAACGAAAAAGACAATTGGACTGTAGAATTCAATGACACTTTTGTTTTCTGAGTTAAAGACTGGGAATTGGAAGAAAAAGAAACACCAAATGCTATAATATACAAATTCGGATAATCTTGTTACATTTACTGTTGATAAATCATTGCAATTATACATAATGACGTGACATTGTGAAATAAGATGCAATGTTTACTTGTATGATGCAGTCAGCTACCTTTTTCGATATTTATGATGTTGTGGTTGTGTGAAGTGAATGCAAAGCCATTGTAAAGAAATATCCATGATTGTGATTTCTTTCAAAGAGGGAAGGTGTTAGAGATTAGAGATGATTTAAGTAAGTTATATTTGTGTTGTGCGTATTAAGAACAAGGTATAAGGTTTAATGAGCTGAATTTGTGTTTCTGTAATGCTGAGAAAGGATCAACACTTCAGTTTAGCTTCCTGTTAAACAAAGCTTCTAAATCTAAAGGCTTTAGTTTCACTTTAAACTTTGCCTGCATTGCAATCATGTTTTACGATCCTGAAAGTAAACATAGGGGTTAAAAAAACTGAGCTGTTGCTTAGCAACCAGAGGCTCACACTGAAAAGCAGAAGCACTTGAGTTCAGTTTGGAACCAGGCAACCCAGAGCCAAGAAGCTGCTCCATATAAGCTGCCGGTACAGAGAGGACAATACAGAGGGGCAGCAATAAAGTTCGAGAAGCAAAAGAACAGGGAATTCCAGAAACTCGGGAATGGGACAGAGGAAGTATCCAGAGGATTGCGAAGTTAAAGGAACAATGTCCTGATTAGTGAAATTAAAGAAAAGAGCAGAGAAAGGGCTCTGAATTAAAAAGACAGCAGCATGGAGCAGATTTCAAGTCAGCGAGTGAGAAGCCAAACCTTTGTGGTGATCCAGAGGTTGATGACACCTTAGTACAACCTGTGGAGTTCTGGTGTGGTGTTCTGTTGACATGGCTAGGTACCTGAGAGATTGTGTGGAAGTCTGAATGCCCATTGGAGATCCAGGGCAAAGCAATACTGAAAGGAGAGATTGAAATCCTCGGAGTGGATCCTTGGCAAAGGAATCCGAGAGAAATTATTGTTTAGGGGAAGATTGCAAGCCTGTTCCCTTGAAGGTGGACTCTCATGTGGAAGTCAGAGTTCCAGTGAGACCAGTTGGCTCACAGTGTGACAGGCATTTGGGGGGATTTGATGAGAAATCCCCAAAAGTGGTATTGGGTGGCACTTGGCTTCAGAGTATCTGACCACAGTTGGCCTGTTGGTTTACATGGACTGTGTACTTACTGAGAATGTTAGAAAATAAGGTCATTTTGTAACTTATGTTGTCCTTACAAATCTGTCAAGATAAAGTCATCTTAGTCCCAGATGACCAGAGGCTGCTCTCCCCTTTGAGGGTGGGTCCTCTTTAACCTCAGGATCACTGCACCTCAGGCAAGGGGCAAAGTTCAGATGGCAGGCATTCAGGAATAGCCTCAGCCAGGACAGCATCTGAACCCATGCTGTTGGGATTACTCTACAATCAAAGCAGCTGTCCAGCCCACTGAGCTAAACCGACTCTCTGTAAAGGCATAACTGGGCTGAAGGAGTATTGTGTTCGACTCCATTCTTTCATGTTCAATAAATGCTTTATTCTTTTGTTAAAAGCTAATTGGCAGTCCCGTGACCCTGTTCATCCACACTTCTAAACGACAAATAAAAGTTACGGTCTACTGATCCAGGGTTCCACTCCGGGACCTGACTGCCCAACAGTAAAATCAACTGGGATTGTAACAGAAGTGGGATATATCAGAGTGTTACAGTGAGGGGTGTGGGGTATATCAGAGTGTTACAGTGAGGGGTGTGGGATATATCAGTGTTACAGTGAGGGGTGTGGGGTATATCAGAGTGTTACAGTGAGGGGTGTGGGGTATATCAGAGTGTTACAGTGAGGGGTGTGGGGTATATCAGAGTGTTACAGTGAGGGGTGTGGGGTATATCAGAGTGTTACAGTGAGGGGTGTGGGGTATATCAGTGTTACAGTGAGGGGTGTGGGGTATATCAGAGTGTTACAGTGAGGGGTGTGGGGTATATCAGAGTGTTACAGTGAGGGGTGCGGGGTATATCAGTGTGTTACAGTGAGGGGTGTGGGGTATATCAGAGTGTTACAGTGAGGGGTGTGGGGTATATCAGAGTGTTACAGTGAGGGGTGTGGGGTATATCAGAGTGTTACAGTGAGGGGTGTGGGATATATCAGAGTGTTACAGTGAGGGGTGTGGGGTATATCAGAGTGTTACAGTGAGGGGTGTGGGGTATATCAGAGTGTTACAGTGAGGGGTGTGGGGTATATCAGAGTGTTACAGTGAGGGGTGTGGGGTATATCAGTGTTACAGTGAGGGGTGTGGGGTATATCAGTGTGTTACAGTGAGGGGTGTGGGGTATATCAGTGTTACAGTGAGGGGTGTGGGGTATATCAGTGTTACAGTGAGGGGTGTGGGGTATATCAGTGTTACAGTGAGAGGTGTGGGGTATATCAGAGTGTTACAGTGAGGGGTGTGGGATATATCAGAGTGTTACAGTGAGGGGTGTGGGATATATCAGAGTGTTACAGTGAGGGGTGTGGGGTATATCAGAGTGTTACAGTGAGGGATGCGGGGTATATCAGAGTGTCACAGTGAGGGGTGTGGGGTATATCAGAGTGTTACAGTGAGGGATGTGGGGTATATCAGAGTGTCACAGTGAGGGGTGTGGGGTACATCAGAGTGTTACAGTGAGGGCTGTGGGATATATCAGAGTGTTACAGTGAGGGGTGTGGAGTATATCAGAGTGTCACAGTGAGGGGTGTGGGGTATATCAGAGTGTCACAGTGAGGGGTGAGGGATATATCAGAGTGTTACAGTGAGGGATGTGGGGTATATCAGAGTGTTACAGTGAGGGGTGTGGGGTATATCAGAGTGTCACAGTGAGGGGTGTGGGGTATATCAGTGTCACAGTGAGGGGTGTGGGGTATATCAGAGTGTTACAGTGAGGGGTGTGGGGTATATCAGAGTGTTACAGTGAGGGGTGTGGGGTATATCAGAGTATTACAGTGAGGGGTGTGGGATATATCAGAGTGTTACAGTGAGGGGTGTGGGATATATCAGAGTGTTACAGTGAGGGGTGTGGGGTATATCAGAGTGTTACAGTGAGGGGTGTGGGATATATCAGTGTTACAGTGAGGGGTGTGGGATATATCAGAGTGTTACAGTGAGGGGTGTGGGGTATATCAGAGTGTCACAGTGAGGCGTGTGGGGTATATCAGAGTGTTACAGTGAGGGGTGTGGGGTATATCAGTGTGTTACAGTGAGGGGTGTGGGGTATATCAGTGTTACAGTGAGGGGTGGGGGGTATATCAGAGTGTTACAGTGAGGGGTGTGGGGTATATCAGAGTGTCACAGTGAGGGGTGTGGGGTATATCAGAGTGTTACAGTGAGGGGTGTGGGGTATATCAGTGTCACAGTGAGGGATGTGGGGTATATCAGTGGTACAGTGAGGGGTGTGGGGTATATCAGAGAGTGTTACAGTGAGGGGTGTGGGGTATATCAGAGTGTCACAGTGAGGGGTGTGGGGTATATCAGAGTGTTACAGTGAGGGGTGTGGGCTATATCAGAGTGTTACAGTGAGGGGTGTGGGATATATCAGAGTGTTACAGTGAGGGGTGTGGGGTATATCAGAGTGTTACAGTGAGGGGTGTGGGGTATATCAGAGTGTTACAGTGAGGGGTGTGGGGTATATCAGAGTGTTGCAGTGAGGGTGTGGGGTATATCAGAGTGTTACAGTGAGGGGTGTGGGGTATATCAGAGTGTTGCAGTGAGGGGTGTGAGGTATATCAGAGTGTTACAGTGAGGGGTGTGGGGTATATCAGAGTGTTACAGTGAGGGGTGTGGGGTATATCAGAGTGTTACAGTGAGGGGTGTGGGGTATATCAGAGTGTTACAGTTAGGGGTGTGGGGTATATCAGAGTGTTACCGTGAGGGATGTGGGGTATATCTGAGTGTTACAGTGAGGGGTGTGGAGTATATCAGAGTGTTACAGTGAGGGGTGTGGGGTATATCAGAGTGTTACAGTGAGGGATGTGGGGTATATCAGAGTGTTGCAGTGAGGGGTGTGGGGTATATCAGAGTGTTACAGTGAGGGGTGTGGGGTATATCAGTGTTACAGTGAGGGGTGTGGGGTATATCAGAGTGTTACAGTGAGGGGTGTGGGGTATATCAGAGTGTTACAGTGAGGGGTGTGAGGTATATCGGAGTGTTACAGTGAGGGGTGTGGGGTATATCAGAGTGTTGCAGTGAGGGGTGTGGGGTATATCAGAGTGTTACAGTGAGAGGTGTGGGGTATATCAGAGTGTTACAGTGAGGGGTGTGGGGTATATCAGAGTGTTACAGTGAGGGATGTGGGGTATATCAGAGTGTTACAGTGAGGGGTGTGGAGTATATCAGAGTGTTACAGTGAGGGGTGTGGGGTATATCAGTGTTACAGTGAGGGGTGTGGGGTATATCAGAGTGTTACAGTGAGTGGTGTGGGGTATATCAGAGTGTTACAGTGAGGGGTGTGGGGTATATCAGAGTGTCACAGTGAGGGGTGTGGGGTATATCAGAGTGTTGCAGTGAGGGGTGTGGGGTATATCAGAGTGTTACACTGAGGGGTGTGGGGTATATCAGAGTATTACAGTGAGGTGTGTGGGGTAAATCAGTGTTACACTGAGGGGTGTGGGGTGTATCAGAGTGTTACAGTGAGGGGTGTGGGGTATATCAGAGTGTTACAGTGAGGGGTGTGGGATATATCAGAGTGTTACAGTGAGGGGTGCGGAATATATCAGAGTGTTGCAGTGAGGGGTGTGGGGTATATCAGAGTGTTACAGTGAGGGGTGTGGGATATATCAGAGTGTCACAGTGAGGGGTGTGGGGTATATCAGAGTGTTGCAGTGAGGGGTGTGGGGTATATCAGAGTGTTACAGTGAGGGGTGTGGGGTATATCAGAGTGTAACAGTGAGGGGTGTGGGGTATATCAGAGTGTTACAGTGAGGGGTGTGGGATATATCAGAGTGTTACAGCGAGGGGTGTGGGGTATATCAGAGTGTTACAGTGAGGGGTGTGGGGGATATGAGAGTGTTACAGTGAGGGGTGTGGGGTATATCAGAGTGTTACAGTGAGGGGTGTGGGGTATATCAGAGTGTTACAGTGAGGGATGTGGGGTATATCAGAGTGTTACAGTGAGGGGTGTGGGGTATATCAGAGTGTTACAGTGAGGGGTGTGGGGTATATCAGAGTGTTACAGTGAGGGATGTGGGGTATATCAGAGTGTTACAGTGAGGGGTGTGGGATATATCAGAGTGTTACAGTGAGGGGTGTGGGATATATCTGAGTGTTACAGTGAGGGGTGCGGGTATATCAGAGTGTTACAGTGAGGGGTGTGGGGTATATCAGAGTGTTACAGTGAGGGGTGTGGGGTATATCAGAGTGTTACAGTGAGGGGTGTGGGATATATCAGGGTGTTACAGTGAGGTGTGTGGGGTATATCAGAGTGTTACAATGAGGGGTGTGGGGTATATCAGAGTGTTACAGTGAGGGGTGTGGGGTATATCAGAGTGTCACAGTGAGGGGTGTGGGATATATCAGAGTGTTACAGTGAGGGGTGTGGGGTATATCAGAGTGTTACAGTGAGGGGTGTGGGGTGTATCAGAGTGTCACAGTGAGGGGTGTGGGGTATATCAGAGTGTTCCAGTGAGAGGTGTGGGGTATATCAGTGTTACAGTGAGGGGTGTGGGGTATATCAGAGTGTTACAGTGAGGGGTGTAGGGTATATCAGAGTGTTACAGTGAGGGGTGTGGGGTATATCAGAGTGTTACAGTGAGGGGTGTAGGGTATATCAGAGTGTTACAGTGAGGGGTGTAGGGTATATCAGTGTTACAGTGAGGGGTGTGGGGTATATCAGAGTGTCACAGTGAGGGGTGTGGGGTATATCAGAGTGTCACAGTGAGGGGTGTGGGGTATATCAGAGTGTTACAGTGAGGGGTGTAGGGTATATCAGTGTTACAGTGAGGGGTGTGGGATATATCAGAGTGTTACAGTGAGGGGTGTGGGATATATCAGAGTGTTGCAGTGAGGGGTGTGGGGTATATCAGAGTGTTACAGTGAGGGGTGTGGGATATATCAGAGTGTCACAGTGAGGGGTGTGGGGTATATCAGAGTGTTGCAGTGAGGGGTGTGGGGTATATCAGAGTGTTACAGTGAGGGGTGTGGGGTATATCAGAGTGTAACAGTGAGGGGTGTGGGGTATATCAGAGTGTTACAGTGAGGGGTGTGGGATATATCAGAGTGTTACAGCGAGGGGTGTGGGGTATATCAGAGTGTTACAGTGAGGGGTGTGGGGGATATCAGAGTGTTACAGTGAGGGGTGTGGGGTATATCAGAGTGTTACAGTGAGGGGTGTGGGGTATATCAGAGTGTTACAGTGAGGGATGTGGGGTATATCAGAGTGTTACAGTGAGGGGTGTGGGGTATATCAGAGTGTTACAGTGAGGGGTGTGGGGTATATCAGAGTGTTACAGTGAGGGATGTGGGGTATATCAGAGTGTTACAGTGAGGGGTGTGGGATATATCAGAGTGTTACAGTGAGGGGTGTGGGATATATCTGAGTGTTACAGTGAGGGGTGCGGGTATATCAGAGTGTTACAGTGAGGGGTGTGGGGTATATCAGAGTGTTACAGTGAGGGGTGTGGGGTATATCAGAGTGTTACAGTGAGGGGTGTGGGATATATCAGGGTGTTACAGTGAGGTGTGTGGGGTATATCAGAGTGTTACAATGAGGGGTGTGGGGTATATCAGAGTGTTACAGTGAGGGGTGTGGGGTATATCAGAGTGTCACAGTGAGGGGTGTGGGATATATCAGAGTGTTACAGTGAGGGGTGTGGGGTATATCAGAGTGTTACAGTGAGGGGTGTGGGGTGTATCAGAGTGTCACAGTGAGGGGTGTGGGGTATATCAGAGTGTTCCAGTGAGAGGTGTGGGGTATATCAGTGTTACAGTGAGGGGTGTGGGGTATATCAGAGTGTTACAGTGAGGGGTGTAGGGTATATCAGAGTGTTACAGTGAGGGGTGTGGGGTATATCAGAGTGTTACAGTGAGGGGTGTAGGGTATATCAGAGTGTTACAGTGAGGGGTGTAGGGTATATCAGTGTTACAGTGAGGGGTGTGGGGTATATCAAAGTGTCACAGTGAGGGGTGTGGGGTATATCAGAGTGTCACAGTGAGGGGTGTGGGGTATATCAGAGTGTTACAGTGAGGGGTGTAGGGTATATCAGTGTTACAGTGAGGGGTGTGGGATATATCAGAGTGTTACAGTGAGGGGTGTGGTGTATATCAGAGTGTTACAGTGAGGGGTGTGGGCTATATCAGAGTGTTACAGTGAGGGGTGTGGGCTATATCAGAGTGTTACAGTGAGGGGTGTGGGGTATATCAGAGTGTTACAGTGAGGGGTGTGGGGTATATCAGAGTGTTACAGTGAGGGGTGTGGGGTATATCAGAGTGTTACAGTGAGTGGTGTGGGGTGTATCAGAGTGTTACAGTGAGGGGTGTGGGGTATATCAGAGTGTTACAGTGAGGGGTGTGGGGTATATCAGAGTGTTACAGTGAGGGGTGTAGGGTATATCAGAGTGTTACAGTGAGGGGTGTGGGGTATATCAGAGTGTCACAGTGAGGGGTGTGGGGTATATCAGAGTGTCACAGTGAGGGGTGTGGGGTATATCAGAGTGTCACAGTGAGGGGTGTGGGGTATATCAGAGTGTTACAGTGAGGGGTGTACGGTATATCAGTGTTACAGTGAGGGGTGTGGGATATATCAGTGTGTTACAGTGAGGGGTGTGGGGTATATCAGAGTGTTACAGTGAGGGGTGTGGGCTATATCAGAGTGTTACAGTGAGGGGTGTGGGCTATATCAGAGTGTTACAGTGAGGGGTGTGGGGTATATCAGAGTGTTACAGTGAGGGGTGTGGGGTATATCAGAGTGTTACAGTGAGGGGTGTGGGGTATTCAGAGTGTTACAGTGAGTGGTGTGGGGTGTATCAGAGTGTTACAGTGAGGGGTGTGGGGTATATCAGAGTGTTACAGTGAGGGGTGTGGGGTATATCAGAGTGTTACAGTGAGGGGTGTAGGGTATATCAGAGTGTTACAGTGAGGGGTGTGGGGTATATCAGAGTGTCACAGTGAGGGGTGTGGGGTATATCAGAGTGTTACAGTGAGTGGTGTGGGGTGTATCAGAGTGTTACAGTGAGGGGTGTGGGGTATATCAGAGTGTTACAGTGAGGGGTGTGGGGTATATCAGAGTGTTACAGTGAGGGGTGTAGGGTATATCAGAGTGTTACAGTGAGGGGTGTGGGGTATATCAGAGTGTCACAGTGAGGGGTGTGGGGTATATCAGAGTGTCACAGTGAGGGGTGTGGGGTATATCAGAGTGTCACAGTGAGGGGTGTGGGGTATATCAGAGTGTTACAGTGAGGGGTGTGGGCTATATCAGAGTGTTACAGTGAGGGGTGTGGGGTATATCAGAGTGTTACAGTGAGGGGTGTGGGGTATATCAGAGTGTTACAGTGAGGGGTGTGGGGTATTCAGAGTGTTACAGTGAGTGGTGTGGGGTGTATCAGAGTGTTACAGTGAGGGGTGTGGGGTATATCAGAGTGTTACAGTGAGGGGTGTGGGGTATATCAGAGTGTTACAGTGGAGTATTTTCATGCGTTATATTCCTTGATATAGTGTGGGCAGGATTTCCTGCAGTGATGTCCTCGGGCTGAGATGATTAACTCCCACTAACTGTGAATGGTCTACAGAACCATGTCATAACACCATCCTGCTCACAATCAGCTCGTGAAGAGGGAGTCACTTCCCATTCACTCCAAGAAGACAGCAAGCACTTTCTGATTTACAAATATGGTGTGATTGTGTTTTCGAATGGTAACGGAGATCGCTGCTGCAATACTTCACTTCAGGAGGGGATCTGATGTCCTCACTCACACTCACTGAGTGTTCAGAGCTCTCTCTCTCCCTGCTGGCTCTGATAAAACCGCTCCCTTCATTACACCTCCACAGCTCTTTGCTTGCGGGGAGGAATAATGGCATCAGTGTGGTTGAAGCTCCAAATGATGCAGTTCTGGACAGATGGGGCTTTTACTCTACTGTGCAGTCTAACCCAGCTCACTCTGCAGAAATTTGTATGTTGCCCTCAATACAGGAACCTCGAGTGTATTTTGTTTATCACGCATCAATCGTTCCCCAGGAGCACTCTCAGAGAACCTCCTCTCCTATTTACACCTCCCTGTTAGCATTGCCAGCTAACATCTCCTCTTCCCTGTCGAGAGTGGGAATCCGCCCTGCAAGGTTTATCAGCATGCCGAATCTTGACTCCGATATAAATAGGGAGGTGGTTTCCTGTTGCCCATTTCCCCATGGGGATGTGGACAATCAGTCACCCAGGATTGTCCTGCAGTGTCTGATAAAACAGCCCTGGAAAAACAGCACTGTCATTAAACAGAAGATGTGTTGTCAACATTTTTTACAGATCATGTTTACTTAGATCATGGCTGATCTTTTCATGGACTCAGCTCCACTTACCCGCCCGCTCACCATAACCCTTAATTCCTTTACTGTTCAAAAATTTATCTATCCTTGCCTTAAAAACATTCAATGAGGTAGCCTCAACTGCTTCACTGGGCAGGGAATTCCACAGATTCACAACCCTTTGTGTGAAGAAGTTCCTCCTCAACTCAGTCGTAAATCTGCTTCCCCTTATTTTGAGGCTATGCCCCCTAGTTCTAGTTTCACCCGCCAGTGGAAATAACTTCCTTGCTTCTATCTTATCTATTCCCTTCATAATCTTATATGTTTCTATAAGATCTCCCCTCATTCTTCTGAATTCCAATGAGTATAGCCCCAGTCTGTTCAGTCTCTCCTCATAAGCCAACCTTCTCAACTCCGGAATCAACCTAGTGAATCTCCTCTGCACCCCCTCCAGTGCCAGTATATCCTTTCTCAAGTAAGGAGACCAAAACTGTACACAGTACTCCAGGTGTGGCCTCACCAGCACCTTATACAGCTGCAACATAACCTCCCTGTTTTTAAACTCCATCCCTCCAGCAATGAAGGACAAAATTCCATTTGCCTTCTTAATTACCTGCTGCACCTGCAAACCAACTCCTTGAGATTCCTGCACAAGGACACCCAGGTCCCTCTGCACAGCAGCATGCTGCAATTTTTTACCATTTAAATAATAGTCCATTTTGCTGTTATTCCTACCAAAATGGATGACCTCACATTTACCAACATTGTACTCCATCTGCCAGACCCTCGCCCACTCACTTAGACTATCTATATCCCTTTGCAGACTTTCAGCGTCCTCTGCACACTTTGCTCTGCCACCAATCTTAGTGTCATCTGTGGATTTTGGCACACTACACTTGGTCCCCAACTCCAAATCATCTATGTAAATTGTAAACAATTGCGGTCCCGACACTGATCCCTGAGGCACACCACTAGTCACTGATCGCCAACCAGAAAAACACCCATTTACCCCCACACTTTGCTTTCTGTTAGTTAACCAATCCTCTATCCATGCTGATACATTACCCGTAACACTGTGCACCTTTACCTTATGCAGCAGTCTTTGGTGCGGCACCTTGTCAAATGCCTTCTGGAAATCCAGATCCACCACATCCACAGGTTCCCCATTGTCCACTGCGCATGTAATGTTCTCAAAGAATTCCACCAAATTAGTCAAACATGACCTGCCCTTCATGAACCCATGCTGCGTCTTACCAATGGGACAATTTATATCCAGATGTCTCGCTATTTCTTCCTTGATGATAGATTCAAGCAGTTTCCCTACTACAGAAGTTAAGCTAACCGGCCTATAGTTACCCGCCTTTTGTCTGCCTCCTTTTTTAAACAGTGGCGTCACATTTGCTGTTTTCCAGTCTGCGGGAACCACCCCAGAGTCCAGCGATTTTTGGTAAATTACCACTAGTGCATTTGCTATTTCTCCCGCCATCTCTTTTAGTACCCTGGGATGCATTCCATCAGGACCAGGAGACTTGTCTACCTTTAGCCCCATTAACTTGCCCAACACTACCTCTTTCGTGATAATGATAGTTTCTAGGTTCTCACCTGCCCTCGCCTTCCTGTCAGCAATTTTTGGCATGTTATTTGTGTCTTCCACTGTGAAGACCGACACAAAATACCTGTTCAATGCCTCAGCCATTTTCTCATTTCCAGTTATTACATCCCCCTTCTCATCCTCTAAAGGACCAATGTTTACTTTCGCCACTCTTTTTCATTTTATATATTTGTGGTAACTTTTTCTATCTGTTTTTATATTCTGAGCTAGTTTACTCTCATAATCCATCTTACTTTTCTTTATAGCTTTTTTCGTGGCTTTCTGCTGACCTTTAAAGATTTCCCAATCCTGTAGGTTCCCACTAATCTTTGCCACTTGGTATGCATTTTCTTTCAATTTGATACCATCCTTTATTTCCTTAGATATCCATGGCTGATTATCTCTTTTTCTACAGTCCTTCCTTATCACTGGTATATACTTTTGCTGAGCACTGTGAAAGATCGCTTTAAAAGTCCTCCACTGTTCCTCAATTGTCCCACCTTAAAGTTTTTGCTCCCAGTCTACCTTCGCCAACACCTCCCTCATCCCTTTATAGTCTCCTTTGTTTAAGCACAAGACACTGGTATTGGATTTTATCTTCTCACGCTCCACCTGTATTTTAAATTCAACCATACTGTGATCGCTTCTTCCGAGAGGATCCCTAACTGCAAGGTCATTAATTATTCCCGTCTCACTACACAGGACCAGATCTAGGATAGCTTGCTCCCTTGTCAGTTCCATTACATACTGTTCAAGGAAGCTATTGCGGATACATTCTATGAACTCCTCCTCAAGGCTGCCTTGACCGACCTGGTTTGACCAATTGATATGTAGATTAAAATCCCCCATGATAATTGCTGTACCAGTTTTACACGCATCAGTTATTTCTTTGTTTATTTCTCGCCCCACCATGATGTCATTATTTGGTGGCCTATAGACTACGCCTATCAGTGACTTTTTCTCCTTACTATTTCTAATTTCCACCCAAATGGATTCTCAATCGTTTTTTCCATAGAATCTATATCATCTCTCACTACTGTCCTGATGTCATCCTTAAATATCAGAGCTACACCACCTCCCCTACCTTCCTGTCGGTCCCTCCGAACAGTCTGATACCCCTGGATATTTAACTCCCAGTCGTGACCATCCTGCAACCATGTCTCTGTAATGGCCACCAAATCATACTCATTCACAATGATTTGTGCCGTCAACTCATTTACCTTGTTTTGAATGCTGCGAACATTCAGATAAAGTTTTTGTACCTTCTTTTTGAATTCTAACACTTCATTCATAACATCTCCTGAGTTCTCCTTCCTTTTAACTTTTTTCCTGATTTTTGATGTAGTTGGAACCTTCTCCCCACATTTTGTCCTTGCTCCCTCCTTCTCGGACTCCTTACATAGGTTCTTATCCCCCTGGCACATTAGCTTAAACCCTCCCCAACCGCTCTAGCAAACACTCCCCCGAGGATATCAGTCCCAGTCCTGCCCAGCTGTAACCCATCCAATTTGTACAGGCCCCACCTCCCCCAGAACCGGTCCCAATGCCCCAGGAATCTGAAACCCTCCCCCTGACACCATCTCTTCAGCCACGTATTTATCTGATATATTCTCTCATTTCTACTCCGACTAGCACGTGGCACCGGTAGTAATCCTGAGATCACTACCTTTGAGGTCCGATTTCTTCACTTTCTTCCTAGCTCCCTGTGTTCTGCTTTACAGAAGAGAGGAAAGAATGATCCAATCGGTGAAAAAGAGCTGGTTGTCATGGGAAGATGGTTTCCATGAGGATGCAGAATGTGGGGTTCCTGTGCATGGCCAATAGGAGGAGGGCTCCATGAAAATGGACATGTCAGGTGACCAATGGGCAAGGTGATTGGAGGTGAAGTGATGAAACCGCCAATAATTTGTCCAATCAGATTTGGGGAGTGGAGTGAAAGGGCCAATCCGGGGAGCCGATGGCCTCGTGGTATTATCGCTGGACTATTAATCCAGAAACTCAGCGAATGTTCGGGGGACCCGGGTTCGAATCCCGCCACAGCAGATGGTGGAATTTGAATTCAATAAAAGAAAAATATCTGGAATTAAGAATTTACTGATAACCGTGAAACTATTGTTTATTGTTTGAAAAACCCATCTGGTTCACGAATGTCGTTTAGGGAAGGAAATACACATCCTTACCCGGTCTGGCCTACATGTGACTCCAGAGCCACAGCAATGTGGTTGACTCTCAACTGCCTTCAGGCAACTAGGGATGGGCAATAAATGCTGGCCAGCCAGCGACGCCCATGTCCCACTGATGAATAAATAAATAAAAAATCCTCAATCTGCAATAGGCTGGTTATAGGAGAGGCTCCCAGTGTGACACTCCCACACAATGACAAATCATTTTGTCTTCAATTACTTCCTCCTACCAGGTAAAGAAGTCTTCAATTGAGGGATTACAGGGGATCCTGGCTGAGATCCTGCTGGGATTTAGGCCCCAAAGCCCCACCTTCTAATGTGCCATGGTTCAGTAAGTAACACTCCCACCCTGAGTGTGAAGTTCCGAGGCTCAAACCCCACTTCAGAGACTGCAACACATTATCCAGGCTGATACTCCTGACGCAATACTGCAGGAGTGCCGCACTGTCAGAGGGTCAGTACTGAGGGAGTGCGCACTATCAGAGGGTCAGTGCTGAGGGAGTGCCGCACTGTCAGAGGGTCAGTGCTGAGGGAGTGCTGCACTGTCAGAGGGTCAGTACTGAGGGAGTGCGCACTATCAGAGGGTCAGTACTGAGGGAGTGCGCACTATCAGAAGGTCAGTACTGAGGGAGTGCCACACTGTCAGAGGGTCAGTACTGAGGGAGTGCCACATTGTCAGAAGGTCAGTACTGAGGGAGTGCTGCACTGTCAGAGGGTCAGTACTGAGGGAGTGCCACATTGTCAGAAGGTCAGTACTGAGGGAGTGCCGCACTGTCAGAGGGTCAGTACTGAGGGAGTGCCACATTGTCAGAAGGTCAGTGCTGAGGGAGTGCCGCACTGTCAGAGGGTCAGTACTGAGGGAGTGCCACATTGTCAGAAGGTCAGTACTGAGGGAGTGCTGCACTGTCAGAGGGTCAGTGCTGAGGGAGTGCCGCACTGTCAGAGGGTCAGTACTGAGCGAGTGCCGCACTGTCAGAGGGTCAGTGCTGAGCGAGTGCCGCACTGTCAGAGGGTCAGTGCTGAGGGAGTGCCGCACTGTCAGAAGGTCAGTACTGAGGGAGTGCCGCACTGTCAGAGGGTCAGTGCCGAGGGAGTGCCGTACTGTCAGAGGATCAGTACTGAGGGGGTGCTGCACTGTCAGGGGATCAGTACTGAGGGAGTGCTGCACTGTCAGAGGATCAGTACTGAGGGGGTGCTGCACTGTCAGTGGATCAGTACTGAGGGAGTGCCGCACTGTCAGAGGATCAGTACTGAGGGGGTGCTGCACTGTCAGAGGGTCAGTACTGAGGGAGTGCCGCACTGTCAGAGGGTCAGTACTGAGGGAGTGCCGCACTGTCAGAGGGTCAGTACTGAGGGAGTGCCGCACTGTCAGGGGATCAGTACTGAGGGAGTGCTGCACTGTCAGAGGGTCAGTACTGAGGGAGTGCTGCACTGTCAGAGGGTCAGTACTGAGGGAATCCCGCACTGTCAGAGGGTCAGTACTGAGGGAGTGCCGCACTGTCAGAGGGTCAGTGCTAAGGGAGTGCTGCACTGTCTGAGGGTCAGTACCGAGGGAGCGCCGCACTGTCAGAGGGTCAGTGCTGAGGGAGTGCTGCACTGTCTGAGGGTCAGTACTGAGGGAGCGCCGCACTGTCAGAGGGTCAGTGCTGAGGGAGTGCCGCACTGTCAGAAGGTCAGTACTGAGGGAGTGCCGCACTGTCAGAGGGTCAGTGCCGAGGGAATGCCGCACTGTCAGAGGGTCAGTACTGAGGGAGTGCCGCACTGTCAGAGGGTCAGTACTGAGGGAGTGCCGCACTGTCAGGGGATCAGTACTGAGGGAGTGCTGCACTGTCAGAGGGTCAGTACTGAGGGAGTGCTGCACTGTCAGAGGGTCAGTACTGAGGGAATCCCGCACTGTCAGAGGGTCAGTACTGAGGGAGTGCCGCACTGTCAGAGGGTCAGTGCTAAGGGAGTGCTGCACTGTCTGAGGGTCAGTACCGAGGGAGCGCCGCACTGTCAGAGGGTCAGTGCTGAGGGAGTGCTGCACTGTCTGAGGGTCAGTACTGAGGGAGCGCCGCACTATCAGAGGGTCAGTGCTGAGGGAGTGCTGCACTGTCTGAGGGTCAGTACTGAGGGAGCGCTGCACTGTCAGAGGGTCAGTACTGAGAGAGTGCCGCACTGTCAGAGGGTCAGTGCTGAGGGAGTGCTGCACTGTCTGAGGGTCAGTACTGAGGGAGCGCCGCACTGTCAGAGGGTCAGTACTGAGGGAACGCCGCACTGTCAGAGGGTCAGTACTGAGGGAGCGCCGCACTGTCAGAGGGTCAGTGCTGAGGGAGCGCCGCACTGTCAGAGGGTCAGTACTGAGGGAGTGCCGCACTGTCAGAGGGTCAGTGCTGAGGGAGTGCCGCACTGTCAGAGGGTCAGTACTGAGGGAGCGCCGCACTGTCAGAGGGTCAGTACTGAGGGAGTGCCGCACTGTCAGAGGGTCAGTGCTGAGGGAGTGCCGCACTGTCAGAGGGTCAGTACTGAGGGAGCGCCGCACTGTCAGAGGGTCAGTACTGAGGGAGCGCCGCACTGTCAGAGGGTCAGTACTGAGGGAGTGCCGCACTGTCAGAGGGTCAGTATTGAGGGAGTGCCGCACTGTCAGAGGGTCAGTACTGAGGGAGCGCCGCACTGTCAGAGGGTCAGTGCTGAGGGAGTGCCGCACTGTCAGAGGGTCAGTGCTGAGGGAGCGCCGCACTGTCAGAGGGTCAGTACTGAGGGAGTGCCGCACTGTCAGAGGGTCAGTGCTGAGGGAGTGCCGCACTGTCAGAGGGTCAGTACTGAGGGAGCGCCGCACTGTCAGAGGGTCAGTACTGAGGGAGCGCCGCACTGTCAGAGGGTCAGTACTGAGGGAGTGCCGCACTGTCAGAGGGTCAGTATTGAGGGAGTGCCGCACTGTCAGAGGGTCAGTACTGAGGGAGCGCCGCACTGTCAGAGGTTCAGTGCTGAGGGAGTGCCGCACTGTCAGAGGGTCAGTACTGAGGGAGCGCCGCACTGTCAGAGGGTCAGTACTGAGGGAGCGCCGCACTGTCAGAGGGTCAGTACTGAGGGAGTGCCGCACTGTCAGAGGGACTATCTTCTTGATGAAACATTAAATCGAGGTCCTTCTACTGTCCCTGGAAGATGTGTGATTTCCCACAGCCATTATTTCGAAAGCATGAGAGCTCCCCCCTGGAGCAATATTTAACCCCATCAGCCATCACTTTGAAAAGATTCTCTGTTTTTAATCACATTTTAACCAAAAGAGATGGGGGAGATACTAAATGGTTTTTTTTTTGCATCCGTATTTACTGAAGAAACGGGCATGGAGTCTATGGAAATAGGGCAAACAGGTAGGGAGGTCATGGAGCCTTTACAGATTAAAGGGGAGGAGGTGCTCGCTGTCTTGAGCAAATCAGAGTGGATAAATCCGAGTTTGTGAAAGGCGCTATGGAAATGCAAATATTTCCATTATAATCTGGTAAATATTCCTAATTTTAGGCAGAAGTCTCTAAGATTATTCAAACTGGATTGAAAGTTTTGAGAATATTTGAAGAAAGGTAAATGGAAATTATTAACATTTCACAAAGAGCAAGATGCTCCTTTTCACAGAAACCCTTTCCTGCACCAACTTGTGTGGAATAATCAGAAGTTTCTGCACCCCCTGATTTCCCCAACTCCCCTCAGCTCACAGAATCCAGAGGAGAATAAGACATAGGAGCAGAATTAGGCCATTCGGCCCGTCGAATCTGCTTTGCCATTCAATCATGGCTGATAAGTTTCTCAACCTCAATCTCCCGCCTTTTCCCGTAACCTTTGAGCTCCTTACCAATCAAGAACTTATCTATCTCTGTCTTAAATATACTCAATGACCCGGCCTCCACAGCCTTCGGTGGCAATGAATTCCACAGATTGACCACCCTCTGGCTGAAGAAATTCGTCCCTTTACTCTGAGGCTGAGCCCTCGGACCCTAGTCTCTCCGACTAATGGAAACATCTTCCCCACATCCACTCTATCCAGGCCTTTCATTATTCTGTGAGTTTCAATCAAGATTCCCTCCCCTCATCCTTCTAAACTCCATCGAGTACAGACCCAGAGTTCCTCATATGTCAAGCCTTTCATTCCTGGGATCTTTCTCGTGAAGCTCCTCTGGACCCTCTCGAAGGCCAGCACAACCTTCCTTAGATACGGGGCCCAAAACTGCTCATAATACTCCAAATGTGACCTCACCAGAGCCTTATACAGCCTCAGCAGTACATCCCTGCTTTTGTATTCCAGTCTGACGGTCAGGAATCAACCATTGATTGGCCATCTACCTGGCATTTCTGTGGCACACACGGTTCAGTACCATGTTCAGAAAATGTGTCTGTCCCTCCATCGCCCAGACAGTGCATCTGTCCCTCCATCGCCCAGACAGTGCATCTGTCCCTCCATCGCCCAGACAGTGCATCTGTCCCTCCATCGCCCAGACAGTTTGCCTCCTCCCCAGCCCTGTTTCATATCCAACAGCGGAGAGAGAGAGAGAGAAGAGATTGGAGAGAGAGAGAGAGAGGAGAGATTGGAGAGAGAGAGAGAGAGGAGAGATTGGAGAGAGAGAGAGAGTGAGGAGAGATTGGAAAGAGAGAGAGGGAGAGATAGAGAAGAGCTTGTAGAGAGAGAGAGGTAGTGAGGAGAGATTGGAGAGAGAGAGAGATAGTGAGCAGAGATTGGAGAGAGAGGGAGAGTGAGGAGAGATTGGAGAGAGAGGGAGAGAGAGAGAGTGAGGAGAGATTGGAAAGGAGAGAGAGAGAGAGTGAGGAAAGATTGGAGAGAGAGAAAGTGAGGAGAGATTGGAGAGAGACAGAGTGAGGAGAGGTTGGACAGAGAGAGAGAGAGAGTGTGGAGAAATTGGAGCAAGACAGAGAGAGGGAATGAGAGTGAGGAGAGATTGGAGAGAGGGAGAGAGTGAGGAGACATTGGAGAGAGAGAGAGTGAGGAGAGATTGGAAAGAGACAGGGTGAGGAGAGATTGGGGAGAGACAGAGAGAGAGTGAGGAGAGATTGGAGAGGGACAGAAAGAGAGTGAGAAGAGATTGGAGAGGAGAGAGAGCGAGAGAGTGAGGAGAGATTGGAGAGAGAGAGAAAGTGAGGAGAGATAGGAGACAGTGAGAGTGAGTGAGGAGAGAGTGAGGAAAGAGAGGCAGTGGGGAAAGATTGGACAGAGAGTGAGGAGCGAGTGAATTAAATAAACAGAAACTAATTTCCACAACATTTCTTTTGAGAATGAGAATAATTTCTGACAGTTTGATGACATTTTCCACAGAATATACCCACATGTTTGTGCCGTATCCTGTTCCTGCCTGTCCTGATCCGGCTGAACAGTGTCCGATGCTCCTTCTTCACCACTTGGAATAAGCTGTCATCCAGCGAGGTGCTTTTCCTCAGGGTGGGTTTGTGTGAGAGTCCCCAGGGATCTGAATCACCCATCCAGCAATGCTGCCCTACTGCCACACGAGTGTTTGCTATCTTGTCATTAACTGCTGCCTGGGAAGCTGTGGGAGTAACAATACACTGATAACTAGCATCGCAATCCCCTGGAGACAGCCAGCTACCATCGCACTGCATTACATTGCTGCTCTCTCAGTAACAGAGCGGAACATTCCGCTGTCTGGCATTCCCAACTGGAATCCAGGCAAACCCCTGGCAACTGAGAGTGACACAGTGTGTTGGTTCATTAAGATAGAGAAAGAAATAAAATATAACACCTTATAATTATCAGGAAAAGAGGAGCAGATGTTCTTGAGAATGAGAAACAGGAGCATGGAACTCCAAACTCAGAAAGGCAGCTTCACTTCATGCTGCTCTGAGGTCAAGGATTTTAGCCGTGTTTTACCATCTTTTAAAATCACGAGAGGCCAATTGGGGCTTTGTTTAGGCAAAGGGCACCAGCTCTGACAGTGTGGCACTCCCTCAGTACTGACCCTCTGACAGTGCGGCACTCCCTCAGTACTGACCCTCTGACAGTGTGGCACTCCCTCAGTACTGACCCTCTGACAGTGCGGCACTCCCTCAGTACTGACCCTCTGACAGTGCGGCACTCCCTCAGTACTGACCCTCTGACAGTGCGGCACTCCCTCAGTACTGACCCTCTGACAGTGCGGCACTCCCTCAGTACTGACCCTCTGACAGTGCGGCACTCCCTCAGTACTGACCCTCTGACAGTGCGGCACTCCCTCAGTACTGACCCTCTGACAGTGCAGCACTCTCTCAGCACTGACCCTCTGACAGTGCAGCACTCTCTCAGCACTGACCCTCTGACAGTGCAGCACTCTCTCAGCACTGACCCTCTGACAGTGCGGCACTCTCTCAGCACACCCTCTGACAGTGCGGCACTCTCTCAGCACTGACCCTCTGACAGTGCAGCACTCTCTCAGCACTGACCCTCTGACAGTGCGGCACTCTCTCAGCACACCCTCTGACAGTGCGGCACTCTCTCAGCACTGACCCTCTGACAGTGCAGCACTCTCTCAGCACTGACCCTCTGACAGTGCAGCACTCTCTCAGCACTGACCCTCTGACAGTGCGGCACTCTCTCAGCACTGACCCTCTGACAGTGCAGCACTCTCTCAGCACTGACCCTCTGACAGTGCAGCACTCTCTCAGCACTGACCCTCTGACAGTGCGGCACTCTCTCAGCACTGACCCTCTGACAGTGCAGCACTCTCTCAGCACTGACCCTCTGACAGTGCGGCACTCTCTCAGCACTGACCCTCTGACAGTGCGGCACTCTCTCAACTCAGCTATGTTCGGAGTTAGGATTCTCTGGGTTAATGGGGTGGTGGAGCCGGGTATACTGACAACCGGTCTTGCTTCTAACGTCTGCTATCAAGTGGGAATGAGAGTAACCTGAGTGTGGTGTTTTGGGCGAGTGTATTTTGGAGTGTCTGGGTGTGAGTGTGCTGTGAGTGTGGGAGGGTTGATCCAGGCAGCGAGTGCCGAGTGTTGAATTAAGGACAGAAATGATAAACGATCGGTTAACATTCACTGTGAGGCGAGAGGAGGTGGCTGGTAACTGTGTTCCGTGCGCAGTCAGAGCGGCAATGTGAGGGTTATCTACTCACTCACTCTGTGCGAGTGGTCTGACGGGCAGTGAGGATCAGGGTTCATGAGGAATCCCAGCAAGGTCTGAGAGTGAACAACATCAGGACATGGGAATGGTGACGGAATCTACGATTCTTCCTGCTCACCAACTTCCAGTTTCAAATTCAATTTGTTGAGTGACTGTGAAACTGCAACAGAAGAAAGTTGCTGTGAGTAATCAGCTAATTACTGACAGTGAGGGTGAGTGGATACGGAGACAACATGTCATCCAGCTGCAACCTGAGACTCTCCACATCAAACATTTACACCATCACTATAGGAACAGGACAAAGGCTGAACACACGGCAGCTAACGATCTCTGGGGCTCCCTAACTCACCCACTCTGCCAATTCCAGAATGCAATATAACCCCATACAATGACACAGCCCCTAACCTGGGCTGTACCCACACTGAAGCTCAATCCTTCACCCCAATGATGTGAATCCATGTCATTATCTATCCCAGAGCATTGTGGGTGCACCATCACACAATGCTGAACATAGAACATAGAACAGTACAGCACAGAACAGGCCCTTCGGCCCACGATGTTGTGCCGAGCTTTATCTGAAACCAAGATCAAGCTATCCCACTCCCTATCATCCTGGTGTGCTCCATGTGCCTATCCAATAACCGCTTAAATGTTCCTAAAGTGTCTGACTCCACTATCACTGCAGGCAGTCCATTCCACACCCCAACCACTCTCTGCGTGAAGAACCTACCTCTGATATCCTTCCTGTATCTCCCACCACGAACCCTATAGTTATGCCCCCTTGTAATAGCTCCATCCACCCGAGGAAATAGTCTTTGAACGTTCACTCTATCTATCCCCTTCATCATTTTATAAACCTCTATTAAGTCTCCCCTCAGCCTCCTCCGCTCCAGAGAGAACAGCCCTAGCTCCCTCAACCTTTCCTCATAAGACCTACCCTCCAAACCAGGCAGCATCCTGGTAAATCTCCTCTGCACTCTTTCCAGCGCTTCCACATACTTCTTATAGTGAGGTGACCAGAACTGCACACAATATTCCAAATGTGGTCTCACCAAGGTCCTGTACAGTTGCAGCATAACCCCACGGCTCTTAAACTCCAACCCCCTGTTAATAAAAACTAACACACTATATGCCTTCTTCACGGCTCTATCCACTTGAGTGGCAACCTTTAGAGATCTGTGGATATGGACCCCAAGATCTCTCTGTTCCTCCACAGTCTTCAGAACCCTACCTTTGACCCTGTAATCCACATTTAAATTAGTCCTACCAAAATTAATCACCTCACATTTATCAGGGTTAAACTCCATTTGCCATTTTTCAGCCCAGCTCTGCATCCTATCTATGTCTCTTTGCAGCCTACAACAGCCCTCCACCTCATCCACTACTCCACCAATCTTGGTGTCATCAGAGGATTTAATGATCCACTCTTCAGCCCCCTCCTCCAAGTCATTAATAAAAATCACAAAGAGCAGAGGACCAAGCACTGATCCCTGAAGAAAGGGATAGTCAGCTCTGTGGGAATGAGGATTGGACAGGGAAGGAAAACTCAAGGTGAAGATCAACAATGATCAGAGTGAATGCTGTTTCATGCTCAATGGGCCGAATGGTCGATTCCTGCTTTTGTTGTCATGTTTTTTAATGGAAAAATATAGAGGGAGCTTCACTCTGTATCAAACCCCATGCTGTACCTGTCCTGGGAGTGTTTGATGGGAGACAGTTTAGAGGGAGCTTCACTCTGTATCTAACCCCGTGCTGTACCTGTCCTGGGGGTGTCTGATGGGGAGACAGTGTAGAGGGAGCTTTACTCTGTATCTAGCCCCATGCTGTCCCTGTCCTGGGAGTGTTTGATGGGGACAGTGTAGAGGGAGCTTTACTCTGTATCTAACCCCGTGCTGTACCTGTCCTGGGAGTGTTTGATGGGGGACAGTGTAAAGGGAGCTTTACTCTGTATCTAACCCCGTGCTGTACCTGTCCTGGGAGTGGTGATGGGGACAGTGTAGAGGGAGCTTTACTCTGTACCTAACCCCGTGCTGTACCTGTCCCGGGAGTGTTTGATGGGGGACAGTGTAAAGGGAGCTTTACTCTGTATCAAACCCCGTGTTGTACCTGTCCTGGGAGTGTTTGATGGGGGACAGTGTAGAGGGAGCTTTACTCTGTATCTAACCCCGTGCTGTACCTGTCCTGGGAGTGTTTGATGGGGTAAGAAGTTTAACAACACCAGGTTAAAGTCCAACAGGTTTATTTGGTAGCAAAAGCCACCTAGCGATTTTGATGGGGGACAGTGTAGAGGGAGCTTTACTCTGTATCTAGAAACATAGAAAAACTACAGCACAAACAGGCCCTTCGGCCCCACAAGTTGTGCCGAACATATCCCTACCTTCTAGGCCTACCTATAACCCTCCATCCTATTAAGTCCCATGTACTCATCCAGAAGTCTCTTAAAAGTACCTATTGAGTTTGCCTCCACCACCACTGACGGCAGCTGATTCCACTCGCCCACCACCCTCTGTGTGAAAAACTTCCCCCTAACATTTCCCCTGTACCTACCCCCCAGCACCTTAAACCTGTGTCCTCTCGTAGCAGCCATTTCCACCCTGGGAAAAAGCCTCTGAGAGTCCACCCGATCTATGCCTCTCAACATCTTATATACCTCTATTAGGTCTCCTCTCATCCAACGTCTCTCCAAGGAGAAAAGACCGAGCTCCCTCAGCCTATCCTCATAAGGCATGCCACTCAATCCAGGCAACATCCTTGTAAATCTCCTCTGCACCCTTTCAATCTTTTCCACATCCTTCCTGTAATGAGGCGACCAGAACTGAGCACAGTACTCCAAGTGGGGTCTGACGAGGATTTTATATAGCTGCATTATTATCCCCGGACTCCTAAACTCAATCCCTCGATTGATAAAGGCCAGCACACCATACGCCTTCTTAACCACCTCCTCCACCTGCGGGGCCGATTTTAGAGTCCTATGGACCCGGACCCCAAGGTCTTTCTGATCCTCTACCGTACTAAGAGTCTTTCCCTTTATATTGTACTCCTTCATCCCATTAGACCTGCCAAAATGGACCACTATGCATTTATCTGGGTTGAAGTCCATCTGCCACTTGTCCGCCCAGTCTTGCATCCTATCTATGTCCCTCTGTAACTTCTGACATCCCTCCACACTATCCACAACCCCACCAACCTTCGTGTCGTCGGCAAACTTACCAACCCATCCCTCCACTTCCTCATCCAGGTCATTTATGAAAATGACAAACAGCAAGGGTTCCAGAACAGATCCCTGGGGCACACCACTGGTGACCGACCTCCATTTAGAAAAAGACCCATCTATACACACTCTCTGCCTCCTTTGGGCAAGCCAGTTCTGGCTCCACAGGGCAGCAGCACCTTGGATCCCATGCCCTCTCACTTTTTCTAGAAGCCTTGCATGGGGGACCTTATCGAATGCCTTGCTAAAATCCATATAAACCACATCTACCGCCTTCCCTTCGTCAATGTGTTTGGTCACATTTTCGAAGAACTCCACCAGGCTCGTAAGGCACGATCTGCCTTTGACAAAGCCATGCTGAGTATTCTTGAGCATACTAAACCTCTCTAAATGCTCATAAATCCTGTCCCTCAGGATCTTCTCCATCAGCTTACCAACCACTGAGGTTAGACTCACCGGTCGGTAATTTCCTGGGCTGTCCCTATTCCCCTTCTAGAAAATAGGAACCACATCCGCAATCCTCCAACCCTCCGGCACCTCTCCCGGCTCCATCGACGACACAAAGATCATCGCCAGAGGCTCTGCAATCTCTTCCCTCGCCTCCCACAGTAACCTGGGGTACATCCCATCCGGACCCAGCGACTTATCTATCTTGATGCCATTCAAAGATTCCATCACAACCTCTTTGTTAAAGTCCACATACTCAATCTTTTCAGTCCACCGCAAGCCCACAGTACATCCACCCATGTCCTTCTCCTCTGTGAAAACCGAGGCAAAATACTCATTAAGCACCTCTGCCATTTCTACTGGTTCCGTACAGACTTTCCCGCCTTCACCTTTTATAGGCCCTATTCCTTCACGTCTCATCCTTTTACTCTTCACATATTTATAGAACGCCTTAGGGTTCTCCTTAATCCTATCTGCCAAGGCCTTCTCGTCACCCCTTCTGGCTCTCCTAATTTCCTTCTTTAGTCCCTTCCTACAAGCCGTATACTCATCTAGATCCCTATCTTCGCCAAGCTCTCTGAACCTTTTGTACACTTTCCTTTTCTTCTCGACTAGGTCCCGCACAGCTTTCCTGTACCACTGTTTCTTTAACCTACCAACTCCTCCCTGTCTGCTCGGAACATTGTTCTGTAGATCTCTAGACAGACATTCCTTGAAAAACTGCCACTCTCTTCAGTACATTTCCCCGAGAATACCTCCTTCCAATTTACTCCTCTAATTTGCTGCCTTATGTCTTCATATTTCCCCTTACTCCATATAAACGCTTTCCTAGCTTGCCTGATCCTCTCTTTTTCCAATGCAAGCATAAAGGAGATAGAGTTATGATCGCTATCCCCAAGATGCTCTCCCACTGAGAGATCTGACACCTGTCCAGATTCATTGGTCAGTATCAGATCAAGTACAGCCTCTCCTCTTGTAGCTTATCCACATGCTGTGTCAGGAAACCCTCCTGAACACACCTAACAAACTCCTCCCCATCCAATCCCCTTACCCTAGGGATATTCCAATCTATGTTTGGGAAATTAAAGTCTCCCATCACAACAACTCTGCTATTACTGCATCTCAAGAAGTCTCACAACACCAGGTTAAAGTCCAACAGGTTTATTTGGTAGCAAATGCCATAAGCTTTCGGAGCAATGCTCCTTCGTCAGATGGAGTGGTCTCTGTTCTCAAACAGGGCACAGACACAGAAATCAAATTACAGAATACTGATTAGAATGCAAATCTCTACAGCCAGCCAGGTCTTAAATGCACAGACAATGTGGGTGGAGGGAGCATTCAACACAGGTTAAAGAGATGTGTATTGTCTCCAGACAGTACAGCTTGTGAAATTGTGCAAGTCCAGGAGTCAAGCTGTGGGGGTTACTGATAATGTGACATAAATCCAACATCCCGGTTTAGACCATCCTCATGTGTGCGGAACTTGGCTATCAGTTTCTGCTCAGTGACTCTGCGCTGTCGTGTGTCGTGAAGGCCGCCTTGGAGAATGCTTACCTGAAGATCCAAGGCTGAATGCCCGTGACTGCTGAAGTGCTCCCCCACAGGAAGAGAACAGTCTTGCCTGGTGATTGTCGAGCGGTGTTCATTCATCCGTTGTCGTAGCGTCTGCATGGTTTCCCCAATGTACCATGCCTCGGGACATCCTTTCCTGCAGCGTATCAGGTAGACAACGTTGGCCGAGTTGCAAGAGTAGGTACCGTGTACCTGGTAGATGGTGTTCTCACGTGAGACTCACCATGGACTACTCTCCGGAATCGGTTGCATTCTTGGACACACGCATCTCCATTAAGGATGGTCACCTCAGCACCTCACAGTACCGCAAGCCCACGGATAACCTCATGATGCTCCACTTCTCCAGCTTCCATCCTAAACACGTTAAAGAAGCCATCCCCTACGGACAAGCCCTCCGAATACACAGGATCTGCTCGGATGAGGAGGATCGCAACAGACACCTCCAGACGCTGAAAGATGCCCTCATAAGAACAGGATATGGCGCTCGACTCATCGATCAACAGTTCCGACGCGCCACAGCGAAAAACCGCACCGACCTCCTCAGAAGACAAACACGGGACACGGTGGACAGAGTACCCTTCGTCGTCCAGTACTTCCCCGGAGCGGAGAAGCTACGGCATCTTCTCCGGAGCCTTCAACATGTCATTGATGAAGACGAACATCTCGCCAAGGCCATCCCCACACCCCCACTTCTTGCCTTCAAACAACCACGCAACCTCAAACAGACCATTGTCCGCAGCAAACTACCCAGCCTTCAGGAGAACAGTGACCACGACACCACACAACCCTGCCACAGCAACCTCTGCAAGACGTGCCGGATCATCAACACGGATGCCATCATCTCACGTGAGAACACCATCCACCAGGTACACGGTACCTACTCTTGCAACTCGGCCAACGTTGTCTACCTGATACGCTGCAGGAAAGGATGTCCCGAGGCATGGTACATTGGGGAAACCATGCAGACGCTACGACAACGGATGAATGAACACCGCTCGACAATCACCAGGCAAGACTGTTCTCTTCCTGTGGAGGAGCACTTCAGCAGTCACGGGCATTCAGCCTTGGATCTTCAGGTAAGCGTTCTCCAAGGCGGCCTTCACGACACACGACAGCGCAGAGTCACTGAGCAGAAACTGATAGCCAAGTTCCGCACACATGAGGACGGTCTAAACCGGGATGTTGGATTTATGTCACATTATCAGTAACCCCCACAGCTTGACTCCTGGACTTGCACAATTTCACAAGCTGTACTGTCTGGAGACAATACACATCTCTTTAACCTGTGTTGAATGCTCCCTCCACCCACATTGTCTGTGCATTTAAGACCTGGCTGGCTGTAGAGATTTGCATTCTAATCAGTATTTCGTAATTTGATTTCTGTGTCTGTGCCCTGTTTGAGAACAGAGACCACTCCATCTGACGAAGGAGCAGTGCTCCGAAAGCTTATGGTATTTGCTACCAAATAAACCTGTTGGACTTTAACCTGGTGTTGTGAGACTTCTTACTGTGCTTACCCCAGTCCAACGCCGGCATCTCCACATCATGATTACTGCATCTCTCCAGGATCTGTTTCCCTATCTGCTCCTCCACCTCCCTGTTACTATTGGGCGGCCTATAGAAAACTCCCAGCAAAGTGATCGACCCCTTCCCACTCCGAACTTCCACCCACAGAGACTCTGTAGACAATCCCTCCACAGCATACACCTTCTCTACAGCTGTGACACTATCCCTGATCAGCAGTGCCACTCCACCCCCTCTCTTGCCTCCCTCCCTGTCCTTCCTGAAACATCTGAATCCCAGCACCTGGAGTATCCAGTCCTGACCCTGAGACATCCAAGTCTCCGTAATGGCCACCACATCACACTTCCAGGCATCGATCTACGCTCTGAGCTCATCCCCTTTATTCACTATACTCCTGGCATTAAAGTAAACACATCTCAATCCTTTGGTCTGAGCTCTCCCCTTCTCTATCCCCCGTCCATCCTCCCTCTTGCACCGTCTATAACCCTTCTCTGTTTGCGAGCTAACTTCCTCGCTCCCAGTCACCTCGTCTCGATCCCCTCCCCCCAACCTATCTAGTTTAAACTCTCCCCAGTAGCCTTCGCCAACCTTCCTGCCAGGATATTGGTCCCCCTGGGATTCAAGTGCCACCCGTTTTTTGTGTACAGGTCACACCTGCCCCTAAAGAGGTCCCAATGGTCCAGGAACCTGAATCCCTGCCCCCTGCACCAGTCCCTCAGCCACACATTCATCCTCCACCTCACTCCATTCCTGCCCTCACCTTCCCATGGCACGGGCAGCAATCCTGAGATTACTACCTTTGCTTTCCTCCTTCTCAGCTGTCTCCCTAATTCCCTATACTCTCTTTTCATGACCCCTTCCCCCTTCCTACCCACATCAGCGGTACCAATATGTACCGCTACCTCTGGCTCCTCTCCCTCCCACCTCAGGATCTCTGGTACTCGATCAGCGACATCCTGGATCCCGGCCCCAGGGAGGCAGACCACCATCCGAGACTCAAAGAACAAAGAACAAAGAACAGTACAGCACAGGAAACAGGCCCTTCGGCCCTCCAAGCCTGTGCCACTCCTTGGTCCAACTAGACCAATCGTTTGTATTCCTCCATTCCCAGGCTGCTCATGTGACTATCCAGGTAAGTCTTAAACGATGTCAGCGTGCCTGCCTCCACCACCCTACTTGGCAGCGCATTCCAGGCCCCCACCACTCTCTGTGTAAAAAACATCCCTCTGATATCTGAGTTATACTTCGCCCCTCTCACCTTGAGCCCGTGACCCCTTGTGATCATCATCTCCAACCTGGGAAAAAGCTTCCCACTGTTCACCCTATCTATCCTCTTCATAATCTTGTACACCTCTATTAGATCTCCCCTCATTCTCCATCTTTCCAGGGAGAACAAGCCCAGTTTACCCAATCTCTCCTCATAGCTAAGACCCTCCATACCTGGCAACATCATGGTAAACCTTCTCTGCACTCTCTCTAATGCCTCCACGTCCTTCTGGTAGTGCGGCGACCAGAACTGGACGCAGTACTCCAAATGTGGCCTAACCAGCGTTCTATACAGCTGCATCATCAGACTCCAGCTTTTATACTCTATACCCCGTCCTATAAAGGCAAGCATACCATATGCCTTCTTCACCACCTTCTCCACCTGTGTTGCCACCTTCAAGGATTTGTGGACTTGCACACCTAGGTCCCTGTGTTTCTATACTCCTGATGACTCTGCCATTTATTGTATAACTCCTCCCTACATTATTTCTTCCAAAATGCATCACTTCGCATTTATCCGGATTAAATTCCATCTGCCACCTCTCCGCCCAATTTTCCAGCCTATCTACATCCTGCTGTATTGCCCGACAATGCTCATCGCTATCCGCAAGTCCAGCCATCTTCGTGTCATCCGCAAACTTGCTGATAACATCAGTTACACCTTCTTCCAAATCATTTATATATATCACAAATAGCAGAGGTCCCAGTACAGAGCCCTGCGGAACACCACTGGTCACAGACCTCCAGCCGGAAAAAGACCCTTTGACCACTACCCTCTGTCTCCTATGGCCAAGCCAGTTCTCCACCCATCTAGCCACTTCTCCTTGTATCCCATGAGTCTTAACCTTCTTAACCAACCTGCCATGTGGGACTTTGTCAAATGCCTTACTGAAATCCATATAGACGACATCCACGGCCCTTCCTTCGTCAACCGTTTTTGTCACTTCCTCAAAAAACTCCACCAAATTTGTAAGGCACGACCTCCCTCTTACAAAACCATGCTGTCTGTCACTAATGAGATTGTTCCGTTCTAAATGCACATACATCCTGTCTCTAAGAATCCTCTCCAACAACTTCCCTACCACTGACGTCAAGCTCACCGACCTATAACTTCCCGGGTTATCCCCGCTACCCTTCTTAAACAACGGGACCACATTTGCTATCCCCCAATCCTCAGGGACCTCACCCGTGGTCCAAAGAAGCGACAAACATTTCCATCAGAGGCCCAGCAATTTCATCTCTCGTCTCCCTGAGCAGTCTAGGATAGATGCCATCAGGCCCTGGGGCTTTGTCAGTTTTAATGTTCCCTAAAAAACCTAACACTTCCTCCCTTGTAATGGAGATTTTCTCTAACGGGTCAACACCTCCCT
Organism: Mustelus asterias; assembly: GCF_964213995.1. Taxonomy (NCBI): domain Eukaryota; kingdom Metazoa; phylum Chordata; class Chondrichthyes; order Carcharhiniformes; family Triakidae; genus Mustelus; species Mustelus asterias. Next base: position 109,974,849 of record NC_135812.1, on the reverse strand, counting down.
CCGAGACACTCCCGGTTAACACGCCCCTCTCCTTCGTGAATACCGATGCAAAGTATTCATTTAGGATCTCCCCTATTCCCTTGGGTTCGAAGCATAATTCCCTTTCTTTGTCCCTGAGAGGTCCGATTTTCTCCCTGACAACTCTTTTGTTTCTAACGTATGAATAGAATGCCTTAGGATTCTCCTTAATCCTGCCTGCCAAGAACATCTCGTGACCTCTTTTTGCCCTTCTAACTCCCCGTTTGAGTTCTTTCCTACTCTCTCTGTATTCCTCCAGAGCTCCATCTGTTTTCTGTTGCCTGGACTTAACGTATGCCTCCCTTTTCACTCCCGCCTGCCTCCGCAAAAACGCCTGTCCGACCCCCTTACTGTCGAGTCCCCGATTAACACTGTCTTCCTCCTCTTTTCCTTAGCCCTGTGAGTTACAGGGCCGGACTCCACTCTGGAGACACGGCCACTGCTGCTTCCCCCAGGCGGGCTGTCCCCCCCAGCAGTACTCAGGCAGGAGTACTTGTTGTGTAGGGGCACATCCACCGGGGTGCTCTCAATCACCCGAGCTTTACCCTTCCTGGCCGTCACCCACTTGGCCTCCACCCGTGGCCCTGGTGTGACCACCTGGTGATAGCTCTTGTCTATCACCTCCTCATTCCCCCTTAACAGCCTAAGATCCTCCCTAACACAGTCCCTCAGGAACCGCAGCTCGACACACCCCTCACAGATGTGGATGTCCGGGAGGCCAGGTGCCTCCAGGACCTCCCACATCCTACACTGGGAACAACACACTGGCTTCACACTCATATTTGACCCTTTTTACCAAGGTACACAGAGAAAAGTAAATAAGAATTAAAAACTAAGAATTGAAACTCACCCCTGCTCGCCCTGTCCCCCAAAGCCCTGTGAGCCAAAGCCCTTACAGCTCACACTCTGCTTCCCACTCACCCCACTGCCCGCTCCCGACGCTGCCCGCTGTACACTGCGGCCTCCCTTTTAAACCTCCCACGCGCTTAAAAAAAAAAACTCCCAGCCCTTCCCAAGCCACCACGCGGCCTACTTCCGGGTTAAAGGTTAAACTCGGGAATTTTTTAAAAAATAATTAATTAATTAACACAGAATCTAATCTAACCCCGTGCTGTACCTGTCCTGGGAGTGTTTGATGGGGGACAGTGTAGAGGGAGCTTTACTCTGTATCTAACACCGTGCTGTACCTGTCCTGGGAGTGTTTGATGGGGACAGTGTAGAGGGAGATTTATTCTTTCTAACTCATAGAATCGTAGAAATTTATAGCACAGTGGAGGCCATTCTGTCCATCATTTCCACACTGGCTGACAAGTAGCCAACATGCGTCATCCCGATGTCAATAGCACCTCAGGTGCGTATCCAAGAACTTTATAAATGTGATGAAGGATTCAGGCGCGACCCATTGAAGCAGTGAGTTCTACTTCCTCATAAACCTCTGGGTGGAGAAAGACCCCCTCAAATCCTTTTGAAACCCCCTTAACCCAAACCTCAGCCCCTCATTCTGAAACCTCTCCCAACCTTCCTCTCCACCCAGCTAGATCCCTCATTGGAGAGTGGGCTGACAAACACGCGGGTTTGATAGAAGCGGCCAGTGAGATTGTTGATGCTTTGGTTTAGACTTTACAAAATTCCCTCGATTCGGGGAAGGTTCCATTTGATTGGAAAATAGTGAATGTAATTCTTTTATTTGAAAAGGGAAGGAGAGAAAGCTAGAAAGTACAGGCAGTTAGCTTGACATCTGTCATAGGGAAACTGTTCAAAGACATTATTAAAGATGTTATAACAGGGACTTAGATAAATTCAAGGCATTCAGGCAGAGTTAATGTGGCTTTGTCAAAGCGAAATTATATTTAACTAATTTATTGGAGTTTTTGGAAGGAGTCACATGTGCTGTGGAAAAAGGGGAACTGGTGGGCATTTGATAAGGCGCAAAATCAAAGGTTATTGCAGAAAATAAAAGCTCATGGAGTAGGGGTTAAGATATCGGCTTGGACTGAAGATTGGCTGGCTAACAGAAAACAGAGAGTCGGCATAAATGGGCCATTTTCTGGTTGGCAAGATGTGATGAGTGGTGTGCCACAGGGATCAGTGCTGGGACCTCACACTTTACAATTTATATGCTGACTTGGATGAAGGGACTGAAGCGATAGTTGCTAAATTTGCTGATAACATAAAGATAGGTAGGAAAGTAAATTGTGAAGAGAATGTGATGAAGCTACAAATGGACGTGGATAGGTTGCGTGAGTGGGCAAATCTCTGGCAAATGGAGAATAATGTGGAAAAATGTGAAATTGTCCATTTTGACAGGAAGAATAAAAAGGAAGCTTAATATCTAAATGGTGAGAGATTGTAGAGCCCTGAAATACAGAGGGATCTGGATGTCCGAGTGCATGAATTACAAAAGGCTAGTATACAGGTCGAGCAAATAATTAGGAAAGCAAATAGAATGTTATTGTTTATTGTGAGGAGAATTGATTGCAAAAGTAGGAGATTATGCTTCAGTTGTTCAGGGCATTAGTGAGACCACATCTGGAGTATTGTGTACAGCATTGGTCACCTTGTTTAAAGGAAGATGTAAATGCATTAGAAGCAGTTCAGGGAAGATTCACCAGACTAATACCAGGAATGAGCGGGTTGTCTTGTGAAGAAAGGTTGGACAGGCTAGGCTTGTATCTGCTGAAGTTTAGAAGAGTGAGAAGTGACTTGGTTGAAACCTTTAAGATCCTGAGGGGTATTGACAGGATGGATGTGGAGAGGATGCTTCTTCTAATTGGAAAATCTCAAACTAGAGGTAACTGTTTAAAAATAACGAGTCGCTCATTTAAGATAGAGATGAGGAGAATTATTTTCTCTCAGAGGGCGGCGAGTCTCTGGAACTCTCTTCCTCAAAAGGCAGTGGACGCAGAGTCTTTGAATGTTTTTAAGGCAGAGCTAGATTAACAAGGAGGTGAAAGGTTATCGGGGGATAGGCAGGAAAGTGGAGTTGAGATTCGAATCAGATCAGCCATGATCTTACTGAATGGCGGAGCAGGCTCGAAGGGCCGAATGTCCTCCTCCCACTCCTAATTTGCATCTTTGTACAATTACTCAAGCTAGCACATTCCGTTCCAATTGCTACCCCATTTGTTGAGGAATAGATTCAGAGAGGTGATGAAATTTCTAAAACAGGAGAAAGAAAGAGGGAGTTAGACGCAGAGCCAGCCAAGTATTAAAGCTGAATTCCTTGCTTCTTATAGTGTTAGTTTACCGCTAGTTCTGCTTATAGTGCTCACCTGGGGACTAAGTTAAATGATTAATGGTGTCCCTCGGGTGGAGATTGAAGCTTGTTTCTCCATGATTGAAGCTTTGAGCCCAACATCACTCTAATATTCTTCCTCAGTATACCAACCCATCAGTTGTCATGGTAACCATTTCCCTCATTATTCTTCATGCTGCAGAATAGACCGCTTGAGGTTCTGTATCGTTTGGAAAAAAGTAGAATATTCCAGGAGGCTCGGCTGCCAGGCTCCTATCACAGAAATGGTTTCCCTTTTCAATTCTTCCTGGATTTATGATGTTGCTGATGTGCAGCCTCCCAAGGTCGAACTGACCCTTTCAGAATCACAGCCAAGTGCTCATTGGTCATGCTTGAGCCACGTGTGTGTCGTCACAGCTTCACCAGAACCCAACATTGCACCAAGACTGTGAGAGAGCAATCGCGGGTGAGCAGGGTGTGTTTGACGGGACAGTGCAGAGGGGGTTTTGGTGCGGTGCCTGTTATACTTCACTCGGGGAGTCCAAGATGCTATGGCAATGTGAAGTCTGACGTACACATTGAAGTCCAGATCGATGGAGAGTGATGGTGGAAGCTCTTTCCATCACATGGGTGACCAGGAATCTCTCCCACTTTTATTACCTGTTATTAGCGGATGTTGGAATGATTTTCAGGTTGATATGTAACCTGTTTGGCTGCTTTATGAGTGCACCTTGCTTGATCAAGTTCTGGGGTGACTCAAATCTGTGACCTGATGGCCTGCATCCGAGTATCTTAAAGTAAATGGCTACAGGAATAGTAGCGACATTGGTTAAATCTTCCAAAATTCCTGAGAATCTGGTGGATTCTGATTCCAAATAAGGGTAACATAAAAGCAGTTTAAAAGCTTCTATAAGTACGTAAGTATGTAAAATGAAAAGGATTCGTGAAGACAAATGTAGGTCCCTTAGAATCTGAAAGGGGCAAATTGATAATAGGGAACAAGGAAATGGCAGAGCAACTAAACAATCACCAACATTTTCCGGCTGTTTCTATCAGTGGGATCTTCCAGACACACCAATGGCAATGCCACCCTGCCAATGGCTGCCCAGAGATGTACAGTGTGAACAATGGGAGAACCCATTGACAATGGTGGGACTAGAAGATTCCGCCGCCATCTCCCCTCCTACAACACGGAGCCAGGGAGCAGAAATTCCCACCCAACTACTTCAGCACTATCTTCGCAGCGGAGGACACAAATAACTTCCCAGAAATGCTAAGGAATCAAGGGTCCAGTGAGAAGCAGGAATTGAAGGAAATTAGTATGACTTGAAAAATAGTTGTTGGAGAAATTAATGGGGCTGAAAGCTGATAAATCCCCAGGGCCGAGAATCGACATCCCGGGGAGTAAAGGACATGGCCATGGAAATAGTGGAAACGTTGGTTATCATCTTCCAAAGTTCTGTAGAGTCTGAATAATCCTGGCAGATTGGAGAGTGGTAAGTGTAACCACACAATTTTAAAAAGCAGGGAGGGAGAAACCAGGGAATTATAGACTGGTTAGCCTAGCATCAGTGGCAGGGAAAATGCTGGAGTTTATTGTACAGGGAAGGTGATGGCCTCATGGCACCATCGCTAGACTATTAATCCAGAAACTCAGATAATGTTCTGGGGACCCGGGTTCGAATCCCACCACAGCAGATGGTGGAATTTGAATTCAATGAAAGAAATCTGGAATTAAGAATCTACTGATGACCATGAAACCATTGTCGATTGTCAGAAAAACCCATCTGGTTCACTAATGCCCTTTAGAAAAGGAAATCTGCCGTCCTTACCCGGTCTGGCCTACGTGTGACTCCAGAGCGACAGCAATGTGGTTGACTTTCAACTGCCCTCTGAAATGGCCCAGCAAGCCAGTTAAAGGGCAACTAGGGATGGGCAATAAATGGTGGCCAACCAGCGATGCCCAGGTCCCACAAATGAATTTTTAAAAAGGATGTGTTAACAGGACACTTGGAAAATGTCAGTGGGGTACTGTAAGGATCAGTGCTTGGGCCTCAGCTTTTCACAACATGCATCAATGATTTGGATGAAGGAACCAAAAGTAACATTTTCAAGTTTGCTGATGACATGAAACTTGGTGGGAATGTGAGTGGTGAGGACGATGGTAAGAGGCTTCAAGGTGATTAAGACAAGTTGAGTGAGTGGGCAAATACATGGCAGATGCAGTAGAATATGGATAAATGTAAAGTTCTCCACTTCAGATGGAGAAATAGAATGGCAGAGTATTATTTAAATGGTGATAAACTGGACATTGGAGTCCTTGTACATCAGTCTTTGAAAGCAAGCATGCAGGTACAGCAAGCAGTTAGGAAGGCAAATTAACATGCCAACCTTCATTGCAAGAGGGTTTGAATACAGGAACAAGGTTATCTTACTGCACTGTACAGGGCCTTGGTGAGGCCACACCAGGAGCATTATGTGCAGTTTTTGTCTCCTGATCTAAGAAAAGGTAGACTTACCATAAAGGGAGTGCAGTGAAAGTTCACCAGATTGAATCCTGGGGTGGCAGGATTGTCATGTGAGGAGAGAAGTTGGGTCATCTGTGTTTATATTCACTGGAATTTAGAAGAATGAGAGGTTTATCATTAAAATGTATAAAATTCTGATAGGGCTGGATAGAACGGATGCAGAGATGTTGTTTCCTCTGGTTGTGGGGTCTAGAACAAGGGGCCACAGTCTCAGGATACGGAGTAGCCATTTAGGACTGAGATGAGGAGAAACTTCTTCACTCAGAGGGTGGTGATCCTGTGGAATTCTCTACCGTAGAAAGCAGCTGAGGCCAAAACATTGAATATATCTCAGAAAGAAATAGATTTCTAGACTCTAAAGGTTTCAAAGGGTTTGGGGAGAGCGTTAGAGAATGGCATTGAGGTCGAGAATTAGCCATAATCACGTTGAATGGCAGAACAGGCTTGAAGGGCCCATTCCTGCTCCTGTTTTCTGTGTTTTTATGTTCCAATGGATTGGAAATTAGAAAATGTAACACCTTTTTTCAATAAAGGAGGGAGAGAGAGAGAGCAGGAAACTAGAGGCCAGTTAGCTCAACATCTGTCAAAGGGAAAGGGTCCATTATTAAAGACGTTATAGGTGGACACCTAGAAAATCAGAATGAGATCAATCAGAGTGAAAATGGTTTTGCAAGAGAGAAATCACATTTAACAAATTTATTAGAGTTTGAGGAAATAACAAGCAATGTAGATAAAGGAGAACCTGTAGATGTGGTGAACTTGGATTTCCAAACGGCTTATGCCAACGTAGGAATGTAAGTGGTAAAGAGTATCCAAAGCGACATAGACTCGTTGAGTGAATTGGCTAAAATTTGGCAGATGGAGCAGAATGGGGGATGGAATGTGAACTTGTTCACTTTGATAGGAAGAATGGAAAAGCAGCGTGGTATTTAAATGGAGAACAAATGCAGAACTCTGCAGTACAGAGGGACCTGGGTGTCCTGGTGCATGAGTCACAACAAGTTAGTATGCAGATACAGCAAATGATTAGGAAGGCAAAAGGAATGTTGGCATTTATTGCAATGGGAATGCAATATAAAAGTTGGGAAGTCTAACTACAGCTGTATTGAACATAGAACATTACAGCGCAGTACAGGCCCTTCGGCCCTCGATGTTGCGCCGACCAGTGAAACCAATCTAAAGCCCATCTAATCTACACTATTCCAATATCATCCATATGTTTATCCAATGACCATTTAAATGCCCTTAATGTTGGCGAGTCCACTACTGTTGCAGGCAGGGCATTCCACACCCTCACGACTCTCTGAGTAAAGAACCTACCTCTGACATCTGTCCTATATCCCTCACCCCTCAATTTAAAGCTATGTTCCCTCGTGCTAGCCATCACCATCCGAGGAAAAAGGCTCTCACTGTCCACTCGATCTAATCCTCTGATCATCTTACTCTGTATCTAACCCCGTGCTGTACCTGTCCTGGGAGTGTTTGATGGGGATAGTGTAGAGGGAGCTTTACTCTGTATCTAACCCTATGCTGTACCTGTCCCAGGAGTGTCTGATGGGGACAGTGTAGAGGGAGCTTTACTCTGTATCTAACCCTATGCTGTACCTGTCCCAGGAGTGTTTGATGGGGACAGTGTAGAGGGAGCTTTACTCTGTATCTAACCCCGTGCTGTACCTGTCCTGGGAGTGTTTGATGGGGACAGTGTAGAGGGAGCTTTACTCTGTATCTAACCCCGTGCTGTACCTGTCCTGGGAGTGTTTGATGGGGACAGTATAGAGGGAACGTTACTCTGTATCAGGATTTATTGCACAGATAGATAATAAAAATAAAACGCCAAATTGAAGGAGTGAGAAGGAGGTTTATATAAAAGTGTGGCCTGCAGTGGATGTTAAAAGAGGGGAGTGAGTTGGTTAGGCAGGGGGATTTTGAGAGGAATGTTTGAGTGTGGGAGCTATAACAGGGAGGGAGACAGGTTGATGGACTTAATCTGTAACTGAAAATATAAAAGTTTGTTTTGTCCAACACAGACCTGTTTTACCTTGAGCAGAAAGCAGCATCAAATGACCGATCCTTGGAAGAAGCGAGTGTGGAATTTTACAGACTTGCCCTGACAACTTGCTCCCTGACAATAACAACATTCATTTTCAAATCTGCACTAAATTCAATGCAATCTCCAATCACTTTCTGAGTCTGTGTGAAGCACAAAGCTGATCTCAGGGCTGTTCTTTGCTGCTTAAATGTAAAGTGGAGATCAATGCTGCTTTGAAGATATTTGAATTGTAGCCTTGAATTTGAAAGGCTAGCGGCGAGTGGACAGCTTGTGTTCCATCTCACGCTCTCATTGTGTGTCAGACCTTCAGAAAAAAGTCCTTTTAATAAAATACATCAATACCTTCCTCATCGTGACAGAGTCCCCAAATCAAGCTCATAATTTTGTCAGGTTTAGACTGAAAGACCGTAAGAAATAGCAACAGGTTTAGACCATTCGGCCCCTCGAGCCTGCTCCACCAGGATCATGGCTGATACGACATTCCTCATTTCCACTTTCCTGCCCTTTCCCCGTAACCTTTGATTTCCTTACTGATCAAAAATCTATCTCTCTCATCCTTAAATATACATGATGTGGAGTTGCCAGCGTTGGACTGGGATGGGCACAGTAAGTAGTCTCACAACACCAGGTTAAAGTCCAACAGGTTTATTTGGTGGCACGGGCTTTCGGAGCATTGTCCCTTGATCAGCTGAGGGAAGGGGCAACGCTCCAAAAGCTTGTGGCCACCAAATAAACCTGTTGGACTTTAATCTGGTGTTGTGAGACTCTGCCCCAACAGCTGTCTGTGGCAAGGAATTCCAAAGACTGTCAACCCTCTGAGAGAAGAAATTCTTTCTCATCTCAGTCTTATATTGGAACTCCTTTACTCTGAGACGATGCCCTGTGGTCCTAGACTCTCCCATGAGGAGAAACATCCTCTCAGCATTTACCCTGTCAAACCCCGTAAGAATCCTGTATGTTTCAGTGAGATCATCTCTCATTCTTCTCAATTCCAATGCGGAGAGTCCCAACCTGTTTAGCCTTTCCTCATTAGACGATCCCTCCATACCGGGGATCACCCTCATGAACCTTCTCTGAACTGTCTCCAATGAAATAATGGGCGGAATTTTCCAGCCGCACAGGCCCTGAAAGACCGGAAATTCACACCCAAACTCAAAGGACATTTACATAGTCTGCCAAAATTTCTGTCCTGCCCACCACAGCAGTTGGCACTGCTGCCTCACAGCGCCAGGGGCCCGGGGTCAATTCTAGCCTTGGGTGACCATCTGTGTGGAGTTTGGATGTTCTCCCCAAGTCTGTGTGAATTTCCTCCGGTCTCCTCCCACACTCCAAAGATGGGCGAGTTAGGTGGATTGGCCATGCTAAATTGCTCCTTAATTTCCAAAGATCAGTAGGGGGATCAGTGAGGTAAATACGTGAGGTTACGGGGACAGGACCTGGGTAAGATGCTCTGTCAGAGAGTCAGTGCAGAATTAAAGGGCCAAATGGCCTCCTTCGGCATTGTAGAATTTATTTATTAGTCGCAAGTAGGCTTACATTAACACTGCAATGAAGTTACTGTGAAAATCCCCTAGTTGCCACACTCCGGCGCCTGTTCGGGTACACTGAAGAGAATTTAGCATGGCCAATCCACCTAATTAGCACATCTTTCAGACTGTGGGAGGCAACTGGACCACTCGGAGGAAACCCATGCAGTCATGGGAAGAACGTGCAAACTCCACACAGACAGTGACTCAAGCCGGGAATCAAACCCGGGTCCCTGGCGCTGTGAGGCAGCAGTGCTAACCACTGTGCCACCGTGCCACCCCTTGTACTGTTGTAGCAAGACCTACCCACTCTTATACTCCAACCCCCTTGAAATAAGGGCCAATGTTTCATTAGCCTTCCTGATGACCTGCTGTACTGTGTGTTAGCTTTCTGTGTTTCATGCACAAGTTCCCCCAAGTCCATTTGTGTTGTAGCTTTCTGCAGTTTTTCTCCATTTAAATAATTTTCTGTTCTTTTGTTCTCCCTTCCAAAATGAACAACTTCACATTTTTCCACATTATCCCCTGTCTTGATACTCCAATTTGCCACTGAAGTTTATTTTCTCTCTCAGTATTTTCTTAGTCCTCCTTTGCTGGATTCTGAATTTATCCCAGTCTTTGGGGCTGTCACTGACTTTTGTCTCCTTAAATGCTTTTACTTTCAGCTTAATACTCTCTTTAACCTCCTTGGTAAGCCATGGTTGGTTAATCTCTCTCTTAGAGTCTTTCCTCCTCACTGGGATAGATTTTTGCTGTGAGTTATGAATTACTTCATAGAAACTAGAAGCAGGAGGAGGCCATTCGGCCCTTTGAGCCTGCTCTGCCATTCATTTTCATCATGGCTGATCGTCGAATTCAATATCCTGATTCCCATTCCCCCATATCCCTTTAGCCCCAAGAGCTATATCTAATTTCATCTTGAAATCGCACAATGTTTTGGTCTCAACTACATTCTGTGGCAGTGAATTCCACACATTCACCACCCTCTGGGTGAAGAAATTTCTCCTCACCTCAGTTCTAAAAGGTTTACCCCTTATCCTCAAACTCTGACCTCTAGTTCTGGACTCCCCCACCATTGGGAACATTCTTTCTGAATCTATCCTGTCTAATCCTGATAGATACAGTCTCACAGCATGTGGCATCGAGAGAGATTGCAAGGCAGCTCAAACAGAAAATGAACACTGGTGCTTTTACTGCCAGCATTCTCCGATATCCTAATGCATTCTGCACAATCAGACTGATGTAGAAAAATACATTGGGCAATGGCACAAAGTGGGGCCTTGACTTCCATCTGAACTCTTCAAATTCCATTCAAACTAGCTGCTTCGCTTTCCTTCCTGTCTCAGCTGAACCTGAACATTCCAGGGCGCTCAACCCTCCAACTCTCTCAGCGGGAGAAATGGTTCATTATCTCCTTCCAAACACTGAAATCCCATCTCAGTAAGGAGCTCCCCTCACAGTGAACACACCAGTCAGAGGCATCATTAGTTGGCATAGAAACTGCAGCACATATAATCATTCCTTCAGTAACGTGACAACTTAAATATGGTGCTTTTCACCTAAGTCTACAATTCATTACTTGTATTTCTCTCCCAGACTGAATGGTTAAACTTTACCATATCACAGCTCAGGCTAATGAGACATTTCACAACAAAGCTGGGTACATGTTGTCAAACATTTATCCATGACAGTCAGCAGATCCACCCAGCTGCAGCTGGTGATACAGCCCAAGCCCCAACTCTGAGATATACTTAGACCTGATTCACTTCCGATCCAGTCTGACAGAAGACACCGTCCTGTCACTGCCCTGGTACCAGATCTCACTCCTCCCGCTCCGGCCTTCAGCTCACTCTCACTCAGCGTCCCTTACTCACTCTTCTCACTGGAGTGACAGAGGTTGAGGGGTGACCTGATAGAAGTCGACAAGATTATGAGAGGCATGGACAGAGTGGATAGTCAGAAGCTTTTTCCCAGGGTGGAAGAGTCAATTACTAGGGGGCATAGGTTTAAGGTGCGAGGGGCAAGGATTAAAGGAGATGTACGAGGCAAGTTTTTTACACAGAGGGTGGTGGGTGCCTGGAACTCGCTGCCGGGAGCGGTAGTGGAAGCAGATACGATAGTGACTTTTAAGGGGCGTCTGGACAAATACATGAATAGGATGGGAATAGAGGGATATGGTCCCCAGAAGGGTAGGGGGTTTTAGTTAAGTTGGGCAGCATGGTTGGTACAGGTTTGGAGGACCAAAGGGCCGGTTCCTGTGCTGTAATTTTCTTTGTTCTTTGTTCACTCTCTTTGAATCTTAACTTCTTTGCCTTCTTCCCCGATTATTCTCTCGTTTGCTCTGTTTTTCAATGTGTGATGTTCACTCGCAGGTTCTCTTTCAGTCACTCTCTTTCCAGGAGTATTTACTGCCTGTCGATTGTGTTCACCCAGGCCTGAAATTCTGTAAGGACAGATAGGGTCTCCGCCTTAACCAAATGGGCACTGAGACCTGATTCCGGAAGTCTTGCCCCCAAATCCAGTACCCACCATTTTCACCATGGCGGCAATGAGGGTGGGTCGCAGTTTGAACATCCATGGTTCACATCTACAAGTGAAGGATGTGGAGGCTTTGGAGAGGGTGCAGAGGAGGTTTACCAGGATGTTGCCTGGTATGGAGGGGAGATCCTATGAGGAGAGGCTGAGGGATTTGGGATTGTTTTCGCTGGAAAGGCGGCGGCTAAGAGGGGATCTTATTGAAACATATAAGATGATTAGAGGTTTAGATAGGGTGGATAGTGATAGCCTTTTTCCTCTGATGGAGAAATCCAGCACGAGGGGGCATGGCTTTAAATTGAGGGGGGGTAGTTATAGAACCGATGTCAGGGGTAGGTTCTTTACCCAGAGGGTGGTGAGGGATTGGAATGCCCTGCCAGCATCAGTTGTAAATGCGCCTAGTTTGGGGGCGTTTAAGAGATCCGTAGATAGGTTCATGGACGAAAAGAAATTGGTTTAGGTTGGAGGGTCACAGTTTTTTTTTTAACTGGTCGGTGCAACATCGTGGGCCGAAGGGCCTGTTCTGCGCTGTAATGTTCTATGTTCTATGTTCTATAAGCTGCCTTCAAACAGATCCAATGTTTGCTGGATCTCCAAAACATGAGCTGAGGGCTTTACACTTTTCCAGAGAAGTTCTAAAGCTGCTGGGGTTATTTGAAGAAGTAGGGGGACCCTTTAGAAAGGCTTTTGCTGTCCTTTGGGAGAGGTCAGGTTTCTTTAGGAGAGGTCAAGTACCCTTTAATACTGGTAAAAGTGGACATGAATGTGCATAAATGTGGATTAATTCATTGGAACTGTCAAGGTGCCTGTAGCTGTCAAGACACTTAAATTTAATTGGAATTGTCAAACTGTTAAGACATTTAAATCTCTTGCCCTTAAATGTTTGTTTAAAAATCAGCAGTTTTTTAAAAAAGTCACTGCTTGCTATTTCACTATTGAAATAAGGCTTAGGGTGATCGTTGTTGGATTTGTGCTGCAAGACTGATTTCACAACCTATCATTATCACAGTGGGGTGTCTGCCAGCTCACAGTTCGATTAGAAAATAGGAACATAGAATTTAGGAACAGAAGTAGGCCATTTGGTCCTTTAGGTCTGCTCCACCATTGGATAAGATCTGGTTGTGGTCTCAACTCAACGCCTATCTTTTCCACATAACCCTCAACTCCCTTTTCTGACAAAAGTCGATCTAACTCAGCCTTGAATAGGTTGAATATCTTGATGTGATCAACAACTTTAGCTACCAAATGTTCGGCCCCTATATCCAAGTCATTGGTATAGATTGTGGGGAGATAGTGCTAATGTAACTGGATTAGAGAGTCAGGGTAATGTTCTGGGGACCTGGATTCAAATCCCACCATGGCAGATGATGAAATTTGAATCCAATAAAAATCTGGAAATAAAAGTCTAATAGTGACCATGAAATCATTGTTGAATATCATAGAAACCCATCTGGGTCAGGAATGTCCTTTAGGGAAGGAAATCTGCTGTCCTTACCCAGTCTGATCTACATGTGACTTCAGATCTACAGCAATGTGGTTGACTCTTAAATGGCCTAGTAAATCATTCAGTTCAAGGGTAATTGGGAATGGGTAATAAATGCTGACTCACATCCCGTAAATGAATTTAAAAAAAGGCCCCAGCACTGATCCCTCTGGCACTCCACTAGTTACAGCTCACCAACCTAGAAAAGAACTATTTATCCCTAAATTTTTTTTCCTGCTGGCTAACCATGCTAATATATTACTCCCTACACCAAGTGCTCTTATCTTGTGGCACTTTACCTTTTGGAAATCCAAGTACAGCACATCTAAAGGTTCCCCCTTATCTACCTTGCTTGTTACTTCCTCAAAGAACTCTAATAAATTAATCAAACATGATTTCTCTTTCACACTGCCATGTTGACTCTGCCTGATTGCATTTGGATTTTTTAAGTATCCTGCTATAACCTCACTAATATTGGATTCTAGCAACTTTTCGCTGATGGATGTTAGACTAACTGGCCGTAACCACTAACTGTTGTGCGGCAACAATAATCTCTCCCTCAATGTCAACAAAACGAAGGAGATTGTCATCGACTTCAGGAAGCGTAAAGGAGAATATGCCCCTGTCTACATCAATGGGGACGAAGTACAAAGAGTCGAGAGCTTCAAGTTTTTAGGTGTCCAGATCAACAACAACCTGTTCTGGTCCCCCCATGCCAGCACAATAGTTAAGAAAGCTCATCAACGCCTCTACTTTCTCAGAAGACTAAGGAAATTTGGCATGTCAGCCACGACTCTCACCAACTTTTACAGATGCGCCATAGAAAGCATTCTTTCTGGTTGTGTCACAGCTTGGTATGGCTCCTACTCTGCCCAAGACCGCAAGAAACTATAAAAGGTCGTGAATGTAGCCCAATCCATCACGCAAACCAGCCTCACACCCATTGATTCTGTCTACACTTCCCACTGTCTTGGCAAAGCAGCCAGCATAATTAAGGATCCTTAACTATGCTGGCTGCTTTGCCTGGACATTCTCTCTTCCACCTTCTTCCGCTGGGAAAAAGATATAAAAGTCTGAGGTCACGTACCAACTGACTCAAGTACAGCTTCTTCCCTGCTGCTGTCAGACTTTTGAATGGACCTATCTTACATTGAGTTGATCTTTCTGTACACCCTATCTATGACTGTAACATTCTGCACTCTCTCATTTCCTTCTCTATGAACGGTATGTTTTGTCTGTATAGTGCACAAGAAACAATACTTTTCACTGTATGTTAATACATGTGACAATAATAAATCAAACCAAATCAAACTGTCTTTCCTGCTTGCTGTCTCTCTCCTTTACTTTTGCTATTTTCCAATCCACAGGAATCCTTCCAGAATCTAAGGAATTTTGGAAGATTATAACCAAGGTGTCCACTATATCTGCAGTTACTTCTATTAAGGCCCTAGGATGCAGGCCTTCAGGTCCTGGGGATTTGTCAGTCTTTAGGTTTGATAGTTTCTCCAACACCTTTTACCCCAGTGAGATTGTTTTAAGTTTCTGCCTCCCGTTCACCTTTTGATTTTTAAGTATCATTGGGAAGTTTTCTCGCACACTCCACTGCCAGCGGGAATGGAGAATTTAGTGTTCAGCCAATTTCAGATACTGACTAATCAAAGTGATCAATCTCTATCGATGGGTCCACAACAGCCTCAGGCATGAGGTGAGCAAACCCTCACTGCTGGAGATATGGGAACCAAATGAACCTGTTCCTCCCAAGCACAGTGATCCAATCACAGCATGTCTCAAATTATTCAGATACTATGTCCTAAAATGTTATTTTCAATCTCTCCCAATATCTATCCCATAATCCCTCATTCACTCATTTCAGTCACTCAGATCAGGGTTTTTTGAGCCTTGCTCCAGTATGCACCTGCTCTCACCAAAGCCACAAATAATATTCTTTGTGACATGGTAAACTATGTCTCTTCATCTTTCTCTACCTACCGATATCCTTCAACACACTGGCCACACTGTCCATCCTCCTTCAATACCTCACCTCCAGTTTTGAGGTGGGTGTCTTTTCTTGCTCCCCGACTGTTCACCAAATCCTAATCAGACACGTCCCAGCTTTTCCCAAGATGAGCTTCCAATTAAATACCCACTCCATCGGCAAGACAACTTACTTCCATCTCAAACCCTGGCTCAGCAAGTGTGGAAGCCTCAATGCCCCCGCCCCCCCCAAGCTTTTGTCATCGCTAGTCTTAACCAATCCAATTCACTCCTGGCTCCCCTTCCATCATCTCAACTTCTGTCATTTGAGCTCATCCAAAGCTCTGCTGCCGCTATCTTAACTCACCCCAGGCTTTGTTCAGCCGTCACCCTGTGCTCACTGACCTATACCGGATCCCAGTCTAACAGTTTCCAAATCCACATCCTTGTTTGCAAACCTGTCCATGGCCTCACCCCCCTTGACCTCTGCAATTTCCTCCACTCTATAAGCTCAGAGATGCCAGCACTCCTCCAATCCTGGATTCTTCTGCATCAATTTTAATTATTCTGCCATTTCTGACTGTGCCTTCAGCATTCTACACTCTAAAGTCTGCAATTCCTTCCCTAAATCACTCTGTCTCTCTATCACTTTCCCCTCCTTTAAGACACTCCTTAAAACCCAGCCGTTTGACCAAGCTTTTGATCATCTGACTGAATATCACCTGTGGCTCAGAGTTAAAGATGTTTTTATTGACATTGCTCTGTTCAGGACCTTGGGATATTTTGCTTCTCTAAATAAAACATTTTGCTGTTATTGAAAATAACAGGGAATGTTGTAACTCAGCGTTACGCAGAGGGTGGGGAGTAACAGGGAGACTCTCAGCAGTAGCCACATGTACCTGTGTTTTTGGAGAGTTGACCCCGGGGTGTTGGGGGCAGTCGCTGTCTCCTCCTCACCACATTGCCCCGAAACGCCGTGTTTGTCTGGATGTCTGGTGATGGTGAGGCTGGACAGGGCAGAGTTCTGGTCTGCGGATTCCCATTCCAAGTTCTCTTTTGCTCAAACATCCTGAGGAATTAATGATAGAAAATTATGAATATCTGGGAATCTCCTGACCTTAACCTGCAGCCTGCGCTCTCTCCATTCCAGCCCTGCTGCGCTCTCTCCATTCCAGTCCTGCTGCTCTCTCTCCATTCCAGTCCTGCTGCTCTCTCTCCATTCCAGCCCTGCTGCGCTCTCTCCATTCCAGTCCTGCTGCTCTCTCTCCATTCCAGTCCTGCTGCTCTCTCTCCATTCCAGCCCTGCTGCTCTCTCTCCATTCCAGTCCTGCTGCTCTCTCCATTCCAGCCCTGCTGCTCTCTCCATTCCAGCCCTGCTGCTCTCTCCATTCCAGCCCTGCTGCTCTCTCCATTCCAGCCCTGCTGCTCTCTCCATTCCAGCCCTGCTGCTCTCTCCATTCCAGCCCTGCTGCTCTCTCCATTCCAGCCCTGCTGCGCTCTCTCCATTCCAGCCCTGCTGCTCTCTCCATTCCAGCCCTGCTGCGCTCTCTCCATTCCAGTCCTGCTGCTCTCTCTCCATTCCAGTCCTGCTGCTCTCTCTCTATTCCAGTCCTGCTGCGCTCTCTCCATTCCAGTCCTGCTGCTCTCTCTCCATTCCAGTCCTGCTGCTCTCTCTCCATTCCAGTCCTGCTGCTCTCTCTCCATTCCAGTCCTGCTGCTCTCTCTCTATTCCAGTCCTGCTGCGCTCTCTCCATTCCAGTCCTGCTGCGCTCTCTCCATTCCAGTCCTGCTGCGCTCTCTCCATTCCAGTCCTGCTGCTCTCTCTCCATTCCAGCCCTGCTGCGCTCTCTCCATTCCAGTCCTGCTGCTCTCTCTCCATTCCAGCCCTGCTGCGCTCTCTCCATTCCAGTCCTGCTGCTCTCTCTCCATTCCAGCCCTGCTGCGCTCTCTCCATTCCAGTCCTGCTGCTCTCTCTCCATTCCAGCCCTGCTGCGCTCTCGCCATTCCAGCTCTGCTGCGCTCTCTCCATTCCAGTCCTGCTGCTCTCTCTCCATTCCAGCCCTGCTGCTCTCTCTCCATTCCAGCCCTGCTGCTCTCTCTCCATTCCAGCCCTGCTGCGCTCTCTCCATTCCAGTCCTGCTGCTCTCTCTCCATTCCAGCCCTGCTGCGCTCTCGCCATTCCAGCTCTGCTGCGCTCTCTCCATTCCAGCCCTGCTGCGCTCTCTCCATTCCAGTCCTGCTGCTCTCTCTCCATTCCAGCCCTGCTGCTCTCTCTCCATTCCAGCCCTGCTGCTCTCTCTCCATTCCAGCCCTGCTGCGCTCTCTCCATTCCAGTCCTGCTGCTCTCTCTCCATTCCAGCCCTGCTGCTCTCTCTCCATTCCAGCCCTGCTGCTCTCTCTCCATTCCAGCCCTGCTGCGCTCTCTCCATTCCAGCCCTGCTGCTCTCTCTCCATTCCAGCCCTGCTGCTCTCTCTCCATTCCAGCCCTGCTGCTCTCTCTCCATTCCAGCCCTGCTGCTCTCTCTCCATTCCAGTCCTGCTGCTCTCTCTCCATTCCAGCCCTGCTGCTCTCTCTCCATTCCAGCTCTGCTGCGCTCTCTCCATTCCAGCCCTGCTGCGCTCTCTCCATTCCAGTCCTGCTGCGCTCTCTCCATTCCAGCCCTGCTGCGCTCTCTCCATTCCAGTCCTGCTGCTCTCTCTCCATTCCAGTCCTGCTGCTCTCTCTCCATTCCAGCCTTGCTGCTCTCTCTCTCCATTCCAGCCCTGCTGCGCTCTCTCCATTCCAGTCCTGCTGCTCTCACTCCATTCCAGCCCTGCTGCGCTCTCGCCATTCCAGCTCTGCTGCGCTCTCTCCATTCCAGCCCTGCTGCGCTCTCTCCATTCCAGTCCTGCTGCTCTCTCTCCATTCCAGCCCTGCTGCTCTCTCTCCATTCCAGCCCTGCTGCTCTCTCTCCATTCCAGCCCTGCTGCTCTCTCTCCATTCCAGTCCTGCTGCTCTCTCTCCATTCCAGCCCTGCTGCTCTCTCTCCATTCCAGCCCTGCTGCGCTCTCTCCATTCCAGCCCTGCTGCTCTCTCTCCATTTTATCAATGCTTCAGCGTGAGCTCTTTGTGGAGTTGTTCCCCTGCTAACTCAAGCTCCATTCACTCTTCCTGGATTCCAGATTCATTGCAACATCTCACTCTTTCACAACAAACTTTCCTTCTATCACCTTCAACACTCCTTGGATACCAAAATCCTTCTGGATCTATCTTCCCCTTCACACCCCTCATTCCATCCCTCTTTCCAATCTCATCCTTGGCCATTATTTCACTATCTCTTCTCTGACCGGGAATATGATCTGTCCTAAGCAAAGGCCTCACTTGTGTTCTGCTAACTCAAGATTAGCACCTTTACTTTCCCACTCACCTCTGTGGCCGGGAGTCCTTCCCTCTCCTGCTCAGCGAACTCTTTGACCAGCCTCTTGGTATCTCTCTCCATCTACCAACATTCTGGGGTTACCACTGACCAGAAACTGAACTGGACCAGCCATATAAATGCTGTGGCCACAAGAGCAGATCAGAGGCTGGGAATCCTGCAGCGAGTAACTCACCTCCTGACTCCACAAAGCCTGTCCACCATCTCTATGAGGCACATCAGGAGTGTGATGGGACACTCCCCACTCACCTGGACGGGTGCAGCTCCACAAACACTCAAGAAGCTCGACACCATCCAGGACAAAGCAGCCCTGCTTGATTGGCACCCCATCCAGAAACACCCACTCCCTCCACCACCGATACACAGTGGCAACCATGCGTACCACCTGCAAGATGCACTGCAGGAACTCACCAAGGTTCCTTAGGCAGCACCTTCCAAATCCCCACGACCTCTACCATCTAGAAGGATAAGGACAACAGACACATGGAAACACCAGCACCTGCAGATTCCTTTCCAAGTCACTCACCATCCTGACGTGGAAATATATCGCAGCTCCTTCACTGTCGCTGGGTCAAACTCCTGGAACTCCCTCCCTAACAGCACTGTGTGTGTAACTCCAGTTCAGGGACTGCAGTGTTTCGAGGAGGCAGCTCATCACCTCCTTCTTAAGGGCAACTAGGGATGGGCAGGAAATGCTGGGCTTAGCCAATGATGCCCATGGCCCATAAATGAATAAATAAAGACTCTTCCCTCTTGGTTCTCAAGATGATTCTATTGGGAACCGTGGGCACAACATCTGCTCTCTACAATTCAACACTGTTCTCTCACCCTAATCTGCCTGCCTCTGAATTTGCAGCTCCCCATTCTCTCTACCCAGTGGAGTCAGAATAATGATGTATCGATGCCAATAATTCCTGCTCTCGCCATCAACTGGAAAATTGCATTAACTCAGCTTCCAGTTTCCTCCCTCGCCTCCAGCAGATTCTGCCCTTCCATCATCAAATTCTCTCTCCATTTTAAGGGTTAGGCCATAGACCAATATCTACAATGAACCCACTGGATCCCGTAGCTCCCTGGACGGCACAGCTTCCTGCCCTGTCTCTGGGAAACCCACTGGATCCCTGAGCTCCCTGGACTGCACAGCCTCCTGCTCGGTCTCTGGTGAATCCACTGGATCCTGCAGCTCCCTGGACTGCACAGCTTCCTGCCCGGTCTCTGGTGAATCCACTGGATCCTGCAGCTCCCTGGACGGCACAGCTTCCTGCCCTGTCTCTGGGAAACCCACTGGATCCCTGAGCTCCCTGGACTGCACAGCCTCCTGCCCGGTCTCTGGTGAATCCACTGGATCCCGCAGCTCCCTGGACTGCACAGCCTCCTGTCCTGTCTCTGGGGAATCCACTGGATCCCGAGCTCCCTGGGCTGTGCAGCCTCCTGCCCTGTCTCTGGGAAACCCACTGGATCCCGCAGCTCCCTAGGCTATGCAGCCTCCTGCCCTGTCTCTGGGGAATCCACTGGATCCCGCAGCTCCCTGGGCTGTGCAGCCTCCTGCCCTGTCTCTGGGGAATCCACTGGATCCCGCAGCTCCCTGGGCTGTGCAGCCTCCTGTCAGTCTTCGAGCTATTCCAGTTTCTCTATCTCTGTCACAGGATGCTCAATCTGTCTGTCCCTTCTCATGTGTTGCTGAGTGGACTGACACTCAGTGCTGTACGGTTCTCTCTCTCTAACCCGTCTCCCTAATGATTTAATTATATCAGAATTGTCAGATACACTAAACTATTTCTTAATTATTTGCATTTTTATTCATACATAACAACATTAAACTATGATGTGGAGATGCCAGCGTTGGACTGGGGTAAGCACAGTAAGAAGTCTCACAACACCAGGTTAAAGTCCAACAGGTTTATTTGGTAGCACGAGCTTTCTCAGCGTTGCCCCTTCATCAGGCGAATGCAGGTGCACTCTGATGAAGGAGCGGCACTCCGAAAACTCGTGCTACCAAATAAACTTGTTGGATTTTAACCTGGTGTTGTGAGACTTCTTACTGTAACATTAAACTATGCAGCACCAAACACACCGAGTCTGCATTTAACTGAACCATGGACACACATTGATTAAATTCGTTTGTAATGATTTCCTCTGTGGCAGCAATAGTTAAACACAATATTCTTCTAAAGTGAAGACTTGTTGTCTCAACAGCACAGTGCAGCACCCACACACCGTACAAGACAAGGCTCCCAGTACCTGGACTCTGTCACCGTGTAACTCCGCTTTCGCCACGAGCCCTTCCTATACGACCCAGGCTGCCTCTTCAACCACCATCGGAAAAAGGTCACAACTTTCCCTAAAGTTAACATTTCTTTCAGAGAGAGAAAGGCAGAAATTGAGAGATGCAGATTGTGCAAGAATAACAAGACAGATAGCTGGAGAGAGAGGGAACTTTCAAAAGAATAGAAGGAAAAAGTGGAGTTAAAGATGATGAAAGAGTGACAAAGGCAGAGAGATTGAAGGAGAGGGTGGAAGAGACAGGTGAGGAGAAAGATGGGGAAAGTCACAGAGGGGGAAAGAGAGGAAGAGAGAGGTGGGGTGGAGGGGGAGATACAAGCTGAGAGACAGATGGAGGGAGATAGAGAGATGGAGAGATGGATGGTATGAGAGAGGGAGAGATCAAGTTTACATTTTTGCAGCAAGCTCCTGAACTTTGTCTGTTGTCTTTGTGAGATCAGTTTGTGAAATGTGTCAGTTCCCGCAGCGCTGCTTTCCAATATCTGAAACGGATCCTCAAGCAGACCTGTTGTCAGCTGCATCAGAGCCCGGGCTGCTGTTATCACTGAATCAGCGAGACGCAGAAACTGACACCGTCACAGCAGCGAGACACACACCGTCACACCATCACACACACCGTCACAGCACTGAGACACACACCGTCACACCATCACACACACCGTCACAGCACCGAGACACACACCGTCACACCATCACACACACCGTCACAGCACTGAGACACACACCGTCACACACACCGTCACAGCACTGAGACACACACCGTCACACACACTGTCACAGCACTGAGACACACACTATCACACACACCGTCACACACACCATCACACACACACCGTCACACACACACTGTCACAGCACTGAGACAGACACCGTCACACCATCACACACACCGTCACAGCACTGAGACACACACCGTCACACACACTGTCACAGCACTGAGACACACACTATCACACACACCGTCACACACACCATCACACACACACCGTCACACACACACTGTCACAGCACTGAGACAGACACCGTCTCACTCACCGTCACAGCACTGAGACACATACTGTCACACACACAGTCACACACACCATCACACACACACCGTCACACACACACTGTCACAGCACTGAGACAGACACCGTCACACTCACCGTCACAGCACCGAGACACACACCGTCACACACACCGTCACACACACCGTCACAGCACTGAGACACACACCGTCACACACGCCGTCACACACACCGTCACAGCACTGAGCCACACACCGTCACACACGCCGTCACACACACCGTCACACACACCGTCACGCACACCGTCACAGCACTGAAACACACACCGTCACACACACCGTCACACACACTGTCACACACACCGTCACAGCACCGAGACACACACCGTCACACACACCGTCACACACACTGTCACAGCACTGAGACAGACACCGTCACACACACCGTCACACACACTGTCACACACACCGTCACAGCACCGAGACACACACCGTCACACACACCGTCACACACACTGTCACAGCACTGAGACAGACACCGTCACACACACCGTCACACACACTGTCACAGCACTGAGACAGACACCGTCACACACACTGTCACACACACCGTCACAGCACCGAGACACACACCGTCACACACACCGTCACACACACTGTCACAGCACTGAGACAGACACCGTCACACTCACCGTCACAGCACCGAGACACACACCGTCACACACACCGTCACACACACCGTCACAGCACTGAGACACACACCGTCACACACACCGTCACACACACCGTCACAGCACTGAAACACACACCGTCACACACACCGTCACACACACTGTCACACACACTGTCACAGCACTGAGACACACACCGTCAGACACCGTCACACACACTGTCACACACACCGTCACAGCACTGAGACACACACCGTCACACACACCGTCACAGCACTGAGACACACACCGTCACACACACCATCACACACACCGTCACAGCACTGAGACACACACTATCACACACACCGTCACACACACCATCACACACACCGTCACAGCACTGAGACACACACTATCACACACACCGTCACACACACCATCACACACACCGTCACAGCACTGAGACACACACCGTCACACACACCGTCACACACACCGGCACAGCACTGAGACACACACCGTCACACACACCGTCACACACACTGTCACAGCACTGAGACACACACTATCACACACACCGTCACACACACCATCACACACACACTGTCACAGCACTGAGACAGGCACCGACACACTCACCGTCACAGCACTGAGACACATACTGTCACACACACAGTCACACACACCATCACACACACTGTCATACACACTGTCACAGCACTGAGAGACACACCGTTACACTCACCGTCACAGCACTGACACACACTGTCACACACACTGTCACACACACCATCACAGACAGTGTCATACACACCGTCACAGCACTGAGACACACACTATCACACACACCGTCACACATACTGTCACACACATCGTCACAGCGCTGAGACACACACCATCAAACTCACAGTCACACAGACTGTCACAGCACTGAGACAGACATTGTCACACACACTGTCACACACACCGTCACACACACCGTCACACACACTGTCACAGCACTGAGACAGACGCTGTCACACACATTGTCACAGCACTGACACATACACCGTCACACACACTGTCACACACACCATTACACACACTG
Source organism: Mustelus asterias (assembly GCF_964213995.1). NCBI lineage: Eukaryota > Metazoa > Chordata > Chondrichthyes > Carcharhiniformes > Triakidae > Mustelus > Mustelus asterias. Next base: position 109,951,055 of record NC_135812.1, on the reverse strand, counting down.
TCACATATAGTGTCACAGCACTGAGACAGACGCTGTCATACACACCGTCACAGCACTAACACACTGTCACACACACTGTCACACACACTGACACACACACCATCACAGCCCTAACACACACTGTCACACACACTGTCACAGCACTAACACACACTGTCACACACACTGTCACACTCACACACACTCTCACACACACACACACACATTCACACACGCACAAACTCACACTCACACACACTCACACTCTCACAAACACACACACTCAGACACACACACACACACTCACACGCGCACACACACCAACACACACACATTCACACACACACTCACACACACACACTCACACACACACTCACACACACTCTCTCACACACACAGTCACACTCACACACACATTCACACACGCACAAACTCACACTCTCACACTCACACACACACACTCTCACACATACACACACATTCACACACGCACAAACTCACACTCTCACACTCACACACACACACTCTCACACATACACACACATTCACACACGCACAAACTCACACTCTCACACACACACACACTCACACCACACACACACACTCACACTCACACACACTCACACTCTCACACACACACACTCACACACACACACGCACACACAAACACACCCTCTCACACACACACACACTCTCTCTCTCACACACACACACACTCTCACACACACACACACTCTCTCTCTCACACACACACTCTCTCTCACGCACACACTCTCTCTCTCACACACTCTCTCTCACACACACTCTCTCTCACACACTCTCTCTCACACACACTCTCGATCACACACACACACACACACTCTCACACACACACACACTCTCTCTCACACACACACACTCTCTCTCACACACTCTCTCTCACACACACACACACACACACTCTCTCTCACACACTCTCTCTCACACACACTCTCTCTCACACACTCTCTCTCACACACACTCTCGATCACACACACACACACACTCTCACACACACACACACTCTCTCTCTCACACACTCTCTCTCTCACACACTCTCTCTCACACACACACTCTCTCTTTCACACACTCTCTCTCACACACACTCTCGATCACACACACACATACACTCTCACACATACACACACTCACACACATTCTCTCTCTCACACACATACACTCTCTCACATACACACACTCGCACACACGCACACACTGTCACACACACACTCTCTCTCACACACACACACTCACACACACACTCACTCGCACACACACACACACTCACACACACACTCACTCGCACACACACTCACACACACACTCACACTCACACTCACACACACACACACTCACACTCACTCGCACACACACTCACACACTCACACTCACTCGCACACACACACACACACACACTCACTCGCACACACACACACTCTCTCACATGCACACACACTCGCACACACACATTCTCTCACACACACTCACACTCACACACACACTCACACACACACACACACCCACACACACACTGATAACATCCCAAACACTCAGCCTCCTCGACACCTCTATTGCCAATTTGCCAATATTCCACGGTAATTCAGAATGAAATTGCTTTTCAAATTCTCAAACTACAAACAGGAAATGCTGCAAAGATCAGCAGCTGAGGCAACTTCTCTGGAGAGAAAGTCAGTTAATGTTTCGAGTGTGTATGACTCTTCTTAGCACTGATGCCTCACAGCACCAGGTACCTGGATTCGATTCCGGCCGTAGGTAACTATCTGTGTGGAGTTTGCATGTTCTCCCCGTGTCTATGTGGGTTTCCTCCAGGTTCTCTGGTTTCATCTCACACTCCAAAGATGTGAAGGTTAAGTGAATTGGCCATGCTAAATCGCCCCTTATAGTGTCCACAGATGTGTAAATTAGGTACATTAGTGGGGTAAATACATGGGGTTACAGGCGATAATGGGTAAGATGCTCTGTCAGAGAATCAGTGCAGACTTGATGGGCTGAATGGCCACCTTCTGCACTGTAGGGATTCTATGAATTGGGTAGAGGGTGGGAGGAATTAAATGACAAAAGCTGTCTTGAAACAAACAGCCTGGGAGTGATAAAGAGACAAGGCTCAGAGTCAGCGTAAATGGCAGAATAATGAACAGCTCTGTCCAAAGGATAAATGAAAGGTAAGATTTAGACCAGCCAATGGCAAAAAAACAGAAGGAAAAGGGAGCAGAGGTCGTGTCTGAATTTACTGAACTCAGAGTCTAGTCCAGGAGGCTGTAAAGTGCCCAAACGGAAGATGAGGTTTGGGTTGAGCTTCACTGGAACGTTGCAACAAGACAAGGACGGACATGTGGACAGGAGAGCAGGGTGGTGTTGAAATGCCAGCGACAGGGATGTCAGCGTTCTGCCTGGGCACTGAGTGAAGGTGTTCAGCAAAGTGGTCACCCAGTCTGTGTTTAGTTTCCCAGTGTAGACTGCATTGTAATTAAAATTCTCATTGTTTTCAAATCCCTCCAGGCCTCAGCCTTCCCTATCATTGTAATCTCCTCCAACCCCACAATCCTCCGAGATATCCCAATTCCACAAATTCCGGCCTCTTGAGCATCTCCTGATTTCCATCATTCCACCGTCAGCATCTGTACTTTCAGCTTCCAAGGCCCTAAGTTCTGGAGTTCCCTCCCTAAACCTCCCTACCTCTCTCTCCACCCGAGTAACAATCTTTAAAAGCTTCCTCTGTGACTGAGCTATTTGTCACCTGCCCGAATATCATCATAGAAATCATAGAAACCCTACAGCACAGAAAGAGGCCATTCGGCCCATCGAGTCTGCACCGACCGCAATCCCACCCAGGCCCTCCCCCCATATCCCTACATATTTACCCACTAATCCCTCTAATTTACGCATCTCAGGACACTAAGGGGCAATTTTAGCATGGCCAATCAACCTAACCCGCACATCTTTGGACTGTGGGAGGAAACCGGAGCACCCGGAGGAAACCCACGCAGACACGAGGAGAATGTGCAAACTCCACACAGACAGTGACCCAAGCCAGGAATCGAACCCAGGTCCCTGGAGCTGTGAAGCAGCAGTGCTAACCACTGTGCTACCGTGCCGCCCTTCCATATGTCCTTCCATGGTTCAGTGTCAAGTTGCGTCTGATAACATTGCTGTGAATTTTACTTACTAAAAAATGCAACAGAGGTGCAAGGTGTTGTTATGGTAAACTTGGTGGACAAGAGATTGGACACTAGTTAAAGGCAGTCAGCAGTAATCCCCTTCACCCTAGTCTGGTGTGCTGGTGGATACATGTAAAATGTAAAGTTTATTTATTAGTCACAAGTAGGTTTACATTAACACTGCAATGAAGTTACTGTGAAAATCCCCTAGTCGCCACACTCTGGCACCTGTTCGGGTACACTGAGGGAGAATTTAGCACAGCCAATCCACCTAACCAGCACGTCTTTCAGACTGTGGGAGGAAACCCACGCAGACACGGGGAGAACGTGCAAACTCCACACAGACAGTGATCCAAGGCCGGAATCAAACCCAGGTTCCTGGTACTGTGAGGCAGCAGTGCCAACCACTGTACCACCGTGCCGCCCTTTCCCACTCATTATAATCTTCAAACTTTCCATTTCGTACTTTTCATTTTCATCCTCTTCACTCGAATTCTCCTTTTCTCTTTCATTTTTTTGTACTCTCTCATTCACACTCTCTGTCTCTTCAATCTCTTCACTTTTACATCAGCATTCACTTCCTCTGTCTCTTCCTGACTTCTGCCCTCCCTCTTGGTGATACATACAACCCAGAGCACAGATGAGGAAAATTACTTTACACAGCGAGTTGTGATCTGGAAGGTGCTGCCTGAAAGGGCAGTGGAAGCAGATTCAGTAATAACTTTCAAACAGGAATTGGATAATTACATGAAAAGGAGAAATTTCCTGGGTGATGGGAAATTAATAAAAATGAGACAGAGTTCGCACAGGTCCAATTGGCTGGATGGATTCATTCTCTGCAGTGTAATTCTTTGAACTCTGTAGCAATACACCGTTCATTGCCTTATGCTAAGTGATACCACAGCCCGAGTCACTGAGACTTTCCCGAGACACTGATATAGTGTCTGATAACTCCGTGAGACAGCCTCCCTTTGTTTAGCCAGACTGACTGGGCTTAAAACTCAAGAGTTTCTCCAGCAACAGAACAAAAGAAACTTTCCCGACATCAGCTGCCTGACATTTCATATTAAAACCCATTGTCTTGAAGTCAGTCATAGGGTCTGCACAGAGCAGTAACTGGATAGCTCACCTGACTGATCCTCATCTTCCCAATGCTATAGCTCCACAAAATGTAGAAAACAGGCCATTCAGCCCATCTGGTCCAGGCCAGTGTGTCTCCTCCCACTCTAATCATTTATTTCTACCCTGTCCCATCTGCAAAATATTCTCACCCTGCCCATCTCACTCTATTCCCATCCTCCCCACATATCCCTCTGTTCCCAACTTCCGCAGGATCCCTCAGTTGCTTTCACCTTTTTGTACACATTAAATTTCCCATCAAACGGACCAGCATTCGTTGCTTCAGCCATTCCATGTGGCAGTGGGTTCCTCACTCTGACCACACTCTCCTGGTCAGAAACCTTCGTCCAAATGTCTCCTTTGATCTGGCAGTAACTATCTGATAATCATGGTTCCTTGTTCTGAGCTTATCCATAAGTCACCCAATCAAACCCCTTCCTTGTTTAAAGATCCCTATCAGATCTCTTCCCTTTTCCAAAGAATCTCATCCTGTTCCATCCTTCCTGACTGATTTATCCTCTTACTCTAGAAACATCCTCAGACTTCTCTTCAGTCTTTCAGCATCCTTCTGTGATGTCCCATGTGGACAGTTTTATTTTGTTTTGTACCGGCTGATTCCGTTAATTTCTTCTAACTCTCTCCCCTGCTCCATCTCATTCCTGCTAAAATAGTTTTTTCAGTTGTTCTTTATTTCCTCCTCCTCCTCTCTGTGTCAGACTGAGCTGAACATGGTGGCTTTATTACTCTGTGGTTGTGCGGGGAATGAGGACGCAGGTGCTTATTACAAAGCTCCTTGACGTCTCTTACAGGCCATGGCGGGAGCTACACAGGAGTAACTTGCAGCACCTTCCCACACATCACCTCTCAGCGGTGCATAGTCTTGTGGCAATATGTGAATGGATGAACATTCTACAGTATCTTTAACAGGAAAAGACTTTTTCCCTCCCCCATACACCCGCACAATTATCACCAAGTTCGGAAATCCCACCATCCCTCAACTGAATAACAATTTGTTTCTTCAAATCGTATCAGCTTCACTGGTAAAAAAAATCAAACAAGCCGCAAGCCCGAGAGGCTCGAGGCAGTGATGTGGGAGATTTTTTAATTTTTTCATGGGATATGGGCATTGCTGGCTGGCCCAGCATTTAGTGCCTATCCCTAATTGCCCTGGAGGAGGTTAGGGTGAGTCGCCTTCCCAAAACGCTGCAGTCCCTGCGGTGTAGGTACATCCACAGTGCTGTTAGGGAGGGAGCGAGGATGAGAGATAATGGGGAAGAGATGATACATCAAGGATGCCCAGAAAGATGTGAACAAACAGTCAGGTTTCTGCTGCAGAATGGGTTCGATTGGGAAGTGAGAGATGAGTGAGGTAGAGAAACAACTCCCACTTTCCTCCTATCCCAATGTCCGAGCAGGTTTTAGATTCACAGAGTTTGAACACAGATCCTGATCTAATCGATCAATGTAAACTGGGGCTGGGGAGTTACATCCTCCGCTTGTCTTGTTTATACTGGCGGCCACACCCCATGAGGGAATTTTTAAAAATCTGGCTGGAACTCATGCTTACCAGTCCACACGATACATTGATGATTGGAGCAGGAGGCGTGAATCACTGCTTCAGTTCACAAATATTTCAACCTCCCCATCCCCTCCACCCCCACAACCATCCCACAGCCTGTAAGCAAGCACTCAGCTCCCTCCACCCTCCCTCTCCACACATGTTGATGGACCAAAGATGTTTAAATGACACCAGATGGCTAATGCGTTCAAGACCTCACAAAGTAAACTGACTTCCCCATCAGAAAGCCACTCAGAATAAAATTCCAGCTCCCTAACCGGTGACTGTGTCTGAGCAATCCCAGGGAAGGTTCCCCTCTGTGTCGATATTACATGAAGAGACTTTGGTTGGGATTTTCCAGCCCTTCGTGCTGCTGGGATCTTCTAATCCCATCGGAGGTGACTCTTTGTGGTGGGTTCCCCAGTGGTGGGCCATACAAAATGCCAGAGACTTCAGCCAGAATGGAAGATCTTGTGATATATGTATATAATGTATGTGGGGGTTTGGATTGCATACTGCCCCTTTAAGAGTGCAGATCAGGTGACCCCTGAGGCATTAGCTCCTGGGACCCAGTTGGGCAGTCTGAGATCCGACTGTGGAACACCTACAATAAAGAGCTCCCAGTGTTTGAGTTACCAAGCCTACATCATGGTTCTTTAAGCACCATCATGCATAAATCACAGATCCCACCAGCCAATGGCGAGCCATTTTTGCTGCCAGAGACAGGCCTCAGGGAGGCCCTTTGCTCTGAAATGCTCCATCACCGAAAACAATCAAAGAAAGGTCCCCTCACTCACTCAGCACCCACACCTCACAATGTGCCTTGACTCAATCTGCTATTCCTCAGAGCAGATTCTTTCACACAGAGGGTGATGAGTGTCTGGAATGAGAGGTAGCAGTAGAGACAGGTACAAGTTTGTCCTTTAAAAAGCATTCAGACAGTTACACGGGTAAGATGGGTATAGAGGGATATGGGCCAAACGCAGGCAATTGGGATTAGTTTAGGGGTTTAAAAAAAAAGGTGGCATGGACAAGTTGGGCCGAAGGGCCTGTTTCCATGCTGTAAACCGCTATGACTTTATGACTCTATGACTATGATTGTTCACTCTGCACACAGTAATCTCCCACATCAGGGATAAGTCTTGGTCCAGGCGCCAGGCAGACTGAGTTCTGCCCTTTGACACAGCGCCGAGAGATCTTTGACATCCACCAGAGAGGATAGACGGAGTCCTGGTTTAATTTCACTGGGAATGCCAGCCTGGATTATAAAGTTCCATTCTTTGGAGCAGGTGTTAAATTCAGTCTTCTGGGTCAGAGGTGAGAGTGTTACTCACAGCTGACGCTCACCAGCCAGAGAGATTTCGAGATGTGAAATATTTTCCCAGATACAGAGGGATTAAATCTGCGTTACTGGAGCTGATGCTGATTAAGAACATAGAACATAGAACATAAGAACTAGGAGCAGGAGTAGGCCATCTGGCCCCTCAAGCCTGCTCCGCCATTCAATAAGATCATGGCTGATCTTTTCATGGACTCAGCTCCACTTACCCGCCCGCTCACCATAACCCTTAATTCCTTTACTGTTCAAAAATCTATCTATCCTTGCCTTAAAAACATTCAATGAGGTAGCCTCAAATGCTTCACTGGGCAGGGAATTCCACAGATTCACAACCCTTTGTGTGAAGAAGTTCCTCCTCAACTCAGTCCTAAATCTGCTTCCCCTTATTTTGAGGCCATGCCCCCTCGTTTCACCTGCCAGTGGAAACAACCTCCCTGCTTCTATCTTATCTATTCCCTTCATAATCTTATATGTTTCTATAAGATCCCCCCTCATTCTTCTGAATTCCAGTGAGTATAGCCCCAGTCTACTCAGTCTCTCCTCATAAGCCAACCTTCTCAACTCCGGAATCAACCGAGTGAATCTCCTCTGCACCCTCTCCAGTGCCAGTATATCCTTTCTCAAGTAAGGAGACCAAAACTGTACACAGTACTCCAGGTGTGGCCTCACCAGCACCTTATACAGCTGCAACATAACCTCGCTGTTTTTAAACTCCATTCCTCCAGCAATGAAGGACAAAATTCCATTTGCCTTCTTAATTACCTGCTGCACCTGCAAACCAACTCCTTGAGATTTTTGTATAAGGACTCCCAGGTCCCTCTGCACAGCAGCATGCTGCAATTTTTTACCATTTAAATAATAGTCCATTTTGCTGTCATTCTTATCAAAATGGATGACCTCACATTTACCAACATTGTACTCCATCTGCCAGACCCTCGCCCACTCACTTAGATTATCTATGTCCCTTTGCAGACTTTCAGTGTCCTCTGCACACTTTGCTCTGCCACTCATCTTAGTGTCATCTGCGAATTTTAACACATTACACTTGGTCCCCAACTCCAAATCATTATGTAAATTGTAAACAATTGCAGTCCCGACACTGATACCTGAGGCACACCACTAGTCACTGATCGCCAACCAGAAAAACATCCATTTATCCCAACTCTTTGCTTTCTGTTAGTTAACCAATCCTCTATCCATGCTAATACATTACCCATAACACCGTGCACCTTTATCTTATGCAGCAGTCTTTGGTGCGGCACCTTGTCAAATGCCTTAGAAATCATAGAAACCCTACAGTACAGAAAGAGGCCATTCGGCCCATCGAGTCTGCACCGACCACAATCCCACCCAGGCCCTACCCCCATATCCCTACAGATTTACCCACTAATCCCTCTAACCTACGCATCTCAGGACACTAAGGGCAATTTTTAGCATGGCCAATCAACCTAACCCCCACATCTTTGGACTGTGGGAGGAAACCGGAGCACCCGGAGGAAACCCACGCAGACACGAGGAGAATGTACAAACTCCACACAGACAGTGACCCAAGCAGGGAATCGAACCCAGGTCCCTGGAGCTGTGAAGCAGCAGTGCTAACCACTGTGCTACCGTGCCGCCTTCTAGAAATCCAGATCCACCACATCCACAGGTTCCCCATTGTCCACTGCACATGTAATGTTCTCAAAGAATTCCACCAAATTAGTCAAACATGACCTTCCCTTCATGAACCCATGCTGCGTCTTACCAATGGGACAATTTATATCCAGATGTCTCACTATTTCTTCCTTGATGATAGATTCAAGCAGTTTCCCTACTATAGAAGTTAAGCTAACCGGCCTATAGTTACCCGCCTTCTGTCTACCTCCTTTTTTAAACAGTGGCGTCACATTTGCTGTTTTCCAATCTGCGGGAACCACCCCAGAGTCCAGTGAATTTTGGTAAATTACCACTAGTGCATTTGCTATTTCTCCCGCCATCTCTTTTAGTACCTGGGATGCATTCCATCAGGACCAGGAGACTTGTCTACCTTTAGCCCCATTAGCTTGCCCAACACTACCTCTTTCGTGATAATGATAGTTTCTAGGTTCTCACCTGCCGTAGCCTTCCTGTCAGCAATTTTTGACATGTTATTGTGTTTTCCACTGTGAAGACCGACACAAAATACCTGTTCAATGCCTCAGCCATTTTCTCATTTCCAGTTATTACATCCCCCTTCTCATCCTCTAAAGGACCAATGTTTACTTTCGCCACTCTTTTTCGTTTTATATATTTGTAGAAACTTTTGCTACCTGTTTTTATATTCTGAGCGACTTTACTCTCATAATCCATAGAAACCATAGAAACCCTACAGTGCAGAAGGAGGCCATTCGGCCCATCGAGTCTGCACCGACCACAATCCCACCCAGGCCCTACGCCCACATATTTACCCGCTAATCCCTCTAACCTACACATCCCAGGACTCTAAGGGACAATTTTTAACCTGGCCAATCAACCTAACCCGCACATCTTTGGACTGTGGGAGGAAACCGGAGCCCCCGGAGGAAACCCACACAGACACGAGGAGAATGTGCAAACTCCACACAGACAGTGACCCGAGCCGGGAATCGAACCCGGGACCCTGGAGCTGTGAAGCAGCAGTGCTAACCACTGTGCTACCGTGCCGCCCTTTGCCTTTCTTTATAGCTTTTTTCGTGGCTTTCTATTGACCATCAAAGATTTCCCAATCCTCTAGTTTCCCACTAATCTTTGCCACTTTGTATGCATTTTCTTTCAATTTGATACTCTCTTTTATTGGTTTGGGTTTTGGGTTTGATTGGGTTTTGGGTTTGATTGGGTTTTGGGTTTGATTGGGTTTGATACCACTGTGCTACCGGGGCGGCACGGTAGCACAGTGGTTAGCACTGCTGCTTCACAGCTCCAGGGTCCCGGGTTCGATTCCCGGCTCGGGTCACTGTCTGTGCGGAGTTTGCACATTCTCCTTGTGTCTGCGTGGGTTTCCTCCGGGTGCTCCGGTTTCCTCCCACAGTCCAAAGATGTGCGGGTTAGGTTGATTGGCCAGGTTAAAAATTGCCCCTTAAAGTCCTGAGATGCATAGGTTAGAGGGATTAGTGGGTAAATATGTGGGGGTAGGGCCTGGGTGGGATTGTGGTCGGTGCAGACTCGATGGGCCGAATGGCCTCCTTCTGCACTGTAGGGTTTCTATGATTTCTATACTTTTCAGTAATACAGATGTGCCCCTGTATCTGAAATCTCTGAGTATCAGGATGTTGCTGATCCCCATTGTATTCTGAATGGTAACCAAGACTAGACTGTCTGTGCAAAGCTCCTGGCTTGACTATTTTTTTATTCATTTGTGGGACATGGGCGTCACGGGCTGGCCAGCATTTATTGCCCATCCCTAGTTTCCCGAGGGCAGTGGAGAGTCAACTACATTGCTGTGGATCTGGAGTCACGTGTCGGCCAGACCGGGTAAGGATGGCAGATTTCCTTCCCTACAGGACATTAGTGAACAAGTTGGGTTTTTCTGACAATCAACAATGGTTTCATGGTCATCAGTAGATTCTTAATTCCAGATTTTTATTGAATTCAAATTCCACCATCTGCTGCGGCGGGATTCGAACTCAGATCCCCAGAACTTTAGTTAAGTTTCTGGATCGCCTAGCGGTAATACCACTGGGCCATTGTCCCCCCTGACTCATCACTCTGGGGCATTGGGAATTAGTCAGTCACAGAGGAGGAACCAGAATTTTCAAAATTCCCCCGAGGGGCAGAACCAGTCACCATGGGGGCAGAGCACCGTGGAAGAATCATTTAGATCTGAAACGTTAACTCTGTTTCTCTCTCCACAGATGTTGCCAGACCTGCTCAGTTGATGGAGAATTTTCTGTTTTTATACCATGCAACTCCTTTCCAGCCCTGCACAGACACCCACTACATCTCGCAACTCCAACTGGAGTTTGCTTCTAACTAAATCATGGCACAAAACTAGCATAGGGAAATCCCACAGACTGACACTTCCCAGGTTGTGAGTTACCCAGGGCACCCAGCCTGTGACTGGCCTGCATAGCGAGTGTAAAGTCCCTCAGTGTAGTCTCCTGTGAGAGGTGTACTCACAAACAGTGTGCTTCAGAGCTCAGTGTTGCAGTGTTATGTCTGACTCACTAATGAAATGTGGGACTGTGGGAATTATCTTCCAAAGTCTATCTGCTGCTTGGTGACAATTTACTGAAGTTCATTCACGGTGGCACAGTGGTTAGCACTGCTGCCTCACAGCGCCAGGGACCCAGGTTCGAATCTGTGCTGTATATCTGTGCCGTATATCTGTGCCGTATATCTGTGCCGTATATCTGTGCCGTATATCTGTGCCGTATATCTGTGCCGTATATCTGTAGTTATAGAACCGATGTCAGGGGTAGGTTCTTTACCCAGAGGGTGGTGAGGGATTGGAATGCCCTGCCAGCATCAGTAGTAAATGCGCCTAGTTTGGGGGCGTTTAAGAGATCCGTAGATAGGTTCATGGACGAAAAGAAATTGGTTTAGGTTGGAGGGTCACAGTTTTTTTTTAACTGGTCGGTGCAACATCGTGGGCCGAAGGGCCTGTTCTGCGCTGTAATGTTCTATGTTCTATGTTCTATGTATATCTGTGCCGTATATCTGTGCCGTATATCTGTGCCGATATCTGTGCCGTATATCTGTGCCGTATATCTGTGCCGTATATCTGTGCCATATATCTGTGCCGTATATCTGTGCCGTATATCTGTGCCGTATTTCTGTGCCGTATATCTGTGCCGTATATCTGTGCCGTATATCTGTGCCGTATATCTGTGCCGATATCTGTGCCGTATATCTGTGCCGTATATCTGTGCCGTATATCTGTGCCGTATATCTGTGCCGTATATCTGTGCCGTATATCTGTGCCGTATATCTGTGCCGTATATCTGTGCCGTATATCTGTGCCGATATCTGTGCCGTATATCTGTGCCGTATATCTGTGCCGTATATCTGTGCCGTATATCTGTGCCGTATATCTGTGCCGATATCTGTGCCGTATATCTGTGCCGTATATCTGTGCCGTATATCTGTGCCGTATATCTGTGCCGATATCTGTGCCGTATATCTGTGCCGTATATCTGTGCCGTATATCTGTGCCGATATCTGTGCCGTATATCTGTGCCGTATATTTCCACCTATTTTCACCTCTGTAACATCGCCTGGCTCCTGCCATGTCACAGCTCAGCTGCTGCTGAAACCATCACCCGTGTCTTTGTTGCTCCTGGAATATTCCAACACATCTCCCACATTCTAACATTGAAAAACCTGAGGCCATTCAAAACCCTGTAAAAACTCGCACGGGTTCCCCCATCACCTGGTGATCGCTGACTCCTATTGGAGCAATGCCCCAAGTTTAAAAGTCCCATCCTTGATTTCAAATCCCTCCACAACCTCGCTCCTCCCTGTCTCTGGAACCTCCTCCAGCTCCACAACCCCCTGAGATATCTGAGCTCCTCTAATTCTGCTTCTTGCGGTCAGTTTTCTTTGTGGGATCTTGCTGTGCACGCATTCGCTGCCATGTTTCCTATATCACAACACTATGCTGTTCTTCAAAGTTTGTGCAAAGTTGTTATTCAAAACAGGTGCAGTTCAAGCTGTTGTCATTGGAATTAGGAGGACATTCAGCCATCTCACCTTGGGCCGAAGAGCCTGTTTCCATGCTGTAAACCTCTATGACTCTATGACACATACCTGCCTGCTGGATCTAAAAGTTTTGTGGTGTGTTTTGGCTGTTCAATATGTGCGGGAGTCTTCTGTCGTCGCGGTAAGATTGGCGAGGGGATACACAACCACTTCTCCAACTCCACCAGCCTCACCCTGCTCAACATCTCCAGCATCCTGTAAACACGAGGGAACAACTCAGGTTACACACCCCCAGTTAACTCAATGACCAATGAGTCTGCACGGGATCGGTCTACATGGGATCAGTCTGCGCGGGGTCAGTCTGCATGGGATTGGTCCATTTGGGATTGATCTGTGCGGGTGTGATGATACTGTGCCTTTAGAAATTGTATTTGTGTCATGTTTCTGGTGCAGGATTTATTTTTAGCAGTCAGTTCTATTATCGGTGCTGTTTTGTCTATAACCGGCAGCCTACATGTTGATGCTCCAGCAGCATAATTACTCTTAATTGCTGGAGCGTTCGTTTTAATCTGGGTTAATGCAGTTTTATTATTTTAGTGTTTCCCCTGAGGATTTTCAGACTAGGGCTTGATTAGGTTGATTGACAGAAAATGTCATGTGATTGGGCAGGGCTCGGCTCACAGAGTCCAGCTGCAGCTTGGGAGCTGTAGAGAGCAGAAATAGCCCTGTTTCTCTCTGCATTTGGAGACTGGAACCTGCTGGAAATAGGTTTCTTTCTCTTTCTCTGAAGTTCTGCTGTTTGAAGTTAGATCTTTCTCTGGAGACTGCTGGAGGGGTCATTCTATATCTGTCCAGAATGGATAAAAGGCTGAAAATCTAGCATCCATTTGGGCATATCTGTTTTTGGTGCTGAAAAAGGATGTATGTCTATGGGGATATTGCTCAAATTGGAACTATCGAGATAGCTGTTAAGGATTATACTTTGTCATGTTTAAGTATTTTAATTGGTAAAAGTTATGCTAATTCTTTTTGTTATATTCTAACTGTGTTCTTCAATAAAGTTTATTTTAATAAAAGCTTCCCAGCGGGTCACTTGAATCATACCTGGAGTGAAACACCTTAATGCTCACCCTAATGCCAAAATCAAATAAGTTGGGGTCTCGGCTAACTTCATAAAATACCTTGGAGTTTCTGATCTGATCCCTAACAGTGGGATCAGTCTGTGTGGGATCAGTTTGTGCAGGAGCAGTCTGTGTGGGATTGGTCTATGTGGGACAAAAGAGCTGAATGCCAGAGATGAGGTGAGAGTGACTGCCCTTGATAACAAGGAGCCCTAGCAAAACTGGAGTCAGCGGGAATCAGGGTGAAATCTCTCCGCTGGTTGGAGTTATACCTGGCACAAAGGAAGATGGTTGTGGTGGTTGGAGCTCCAGGCCATCTCTGCAGGAGTCCCTCAGGGGAGTGTCCTCGGCCCAACCATCTTCAGCTGCTTCATCAATCACCTTCCTCCCATCATAAGGTCAGAAGTGGGGATGTTTGCTGATGATTGCACAATGTTCAGCACCATTCACAACTCCTCAGGTACTGAAGCAGTCCATGTTCAAATGCAGCAAGACCTGGACAATATCCAGGCTCGGGCTGACAAATGGCAAATAACATTCACGCCACACAAATTCCAGGCAATGACCATCTCCAACAAGAGAGAATCTAACCATCACCCCTTGACAATCAATGGCATTCCCATCACTGAATCCCCCACTATCAACATCCTGGGGATTACTGTTGGTCAGAAACGGAACTGGGCCAGTCATAAAAATACAGTGGCTACAAAAGCAGGTCAGAGGCTTGGAATTCTGCAGCGAGTAGCTCACCTCCTGCTTCCCCAAAGCCGGTCAATGATGCCTGGATGGGTGCAGCTCTAACAACACTCAAGAAGCTCGACACCATCCAGGACAAAGTAGCCCGCTTGATTGGCACCCCATCCACCACATTAAACATTCATTCTCTCCACAGTAACAGCCGTGTATACCATCTACAAGATCCAGGTGCTGAGCATTAATCTGTACTGTACTGAGTCATCAGCAAACATCCCCACTTCTGACCTTGTGATAGAAGGAAGGTGACTGATGAAGCAGCTGAAGATGGTTGGGCCGAGGACACTCCCCTGAGGGACTCCTGCAGAGATGTCCTGGAGCTGAGATGATTGACCTCCAAACACCACAACCATCTTCCCTTGTGCCGGGTATGACTCCTCCCAGCTGAGAGCTTTCCCGCTGATTCCCAGTGACTCCACTTTTGCTCAGGCTTCTTGATGCCACACTCAGTCAAATGCGGCCTTGATATCCAGGGCAGTCACTCTCTGCTCCAGAATTGGTGGTTAATAGCTCTGAATGGGGACAAACCATTCTTTTCAGGGCATGTTGAGATGTCATTTAACTAATGAGATAAATCATAGAATCCCTACAAGTCAGGAGGACCATCGAGTCTGCAGCAACTCTCCGGAACAGCATCTTACCCAGACCCACCCCACGCCCTATTCCCATTAACCCATGTATTTACCCTGCTAATCCCCCAAACCTACACATCTTGGGACAGCCACAGATTTCTTCCTTCAGATTAAAAGACAATTTTACTCCCCCAACAACAAACATTTTCATGATTATCACCTGCAGGAAGTCAAAGTGGAGGTGGTGATTCTTTGCTAAGTTGAGATGATTCGTGTAAATGTAATCAATTTAGCAAGGCCAATCCACCTAACCTGCACATCTTTGGAGTGTGGGAGGAAACCGGAGCACCCGGAGGAAACCCACGCAGACACGGGGAGAACATGCAAACTCCACACAGACAGTGACCCGAGGTCAGAATTGAACCCAGGTCCCTGAAGCTGTGAGGCAGCAGCACTAACCACTGAGCCCCCGTGCCTGTGAAGAAATAACACCTACATTGTAGTTACACGCCGGGATGTAACGTTCGTAGTTCAACCTTTGGACGTTTGCCTCAACAAACCATTCGCGACCAGGTTCACACTGAATGGAATAGGTGGGTGAGTGATGGAGAAATAAATCCTTCTCCAAGTGGAAATATGTCAGCTGCCCGGCTTGATGCTTTGTGTGGTTTTGTTATCAAAGCGCGGGATGCGGTTAATGCACAAACTGTCATCAAATCATTCAAAAAATGTTGGACTATCTAATCTGATGGAGAGGAAGATGATTTGTTGTTGAGGGAGAAATGGAAAGCACCACATCAGATCCGGAGTAGGATCCTTACAATGGTGCCACAGGCAAAGTGACTCGGAATGAATTTGATAAACTGCCAGATGGTGAAGGTGATGAATTTAATGGTTTTTAAAATAGTTGGACTGTAGTTTAAGGTATCCGTGTAGACTGAATACATTCAATAAAACCTGTCTTACTGATTTAACTTGAATTGCCGGGTGCTCTGTTTCCTTTTATAATTCAAAATGGCAACCCACCAACAGCGGTGCCTCACATTTTATACTCTGTATAATTCAGCCGCCATTTTTGGAAGGATTCTTTGAGTCTTCAAAGGTTGATTTATATGCAGCGATTTAGGGTATATCAGTGTGATATTGTGGACATTAGTCTCACCATGTCAGTAACACCCCCATTCAGTGAGGAGCCCAAGACCTCGTGGCATTTCCCATCACCCCTTACCTTTCATCTCCCATCTGGTGCCTATCCATGCCATGGGCCTTCCCTTCCTGTGGCCACCCACAGCCACACATTTCTTCCTTCAGATTAAAAGGCAACTTCATTCCTCCACCGACAAACATTTTCATGATATCACCTGCAGGAAGTCAGAGTGAAGGCGGAGAATATGGAGGCACAATCTTTATTACATCCAGACAATTGATGTAAACTTATTCAAATAATTTAACACCATAGATGGAGGCCATTCAATACAAAATCCCTGAGCCTCTTTCCCCCCAAAAATTCCTCTTAATCCTATTAATCTGTCAATCTAAAAACAACAAAGAACAAAGAACAGTACAGCACAGGAACAGGCCCTTCGGCCCACCGAGCCTGTGCCGTCACATGACGCATTTCTAAACTAAAGACCTTTTCCCTCCACACGGTCCGTATCCCTCTATTCACTGCCTGTTCACGTATCTGTCAAGATGCCTCTTAAACGTTGCTATTGTATCTGCTTCTACCACCCAGCAGCGAGTTCCAGGCACTTACCACCCTCTGTGGGAAAAAATTGCCCCTCTGGACACTTTTGTATCTCTCCCCTCTCACCTTAAACCTATGCCCTCTAGTTTTAGACTCCCCTACCTTTGGGAAAAGATATTGACTATCAACCTTGTCTATACCCCTCATTATTTTATAGATCTCTATAAGATCACCCCTCAGCCTCCTACGCTCCAGAGAAAAAAGTCCCAGTCTATCCAGTCTCTCCTTATAACTCAAACCATCAAGTCTGGGTAGCATCCTAATAAATCTTTTCTGCACTCTTTCTAGTTTAACAATATCCTTTCTATAATAGGGTGACCAGAACTGTACACAGTATTCCAAGTGTGGCCTTACCAATGTCTTGTACAACTTCAACAAGACGTCCCAACTCCTGTATTCAATGATCTGACCAATGATACCAAGCATGCTGAATGCCTTCTTCACCACTCTGTCCACCTGTGACTTCACTTTCAAAGAGCTATGAACATGTACCCCTAGATCTCTTTGTTCTGTAACACTCCCCAACGCCCTACCATTAACTGAGTAAGTCCTGCCCTGGTTCAATCTACCAAAATGCATCACCTCGCATTTATCTAAATTAAACTCCATCTGCCATTCGTCAGTCCACTGGCCCAATTGACCATGATGTGGAGATGCCAGCGTTGGACTGGGGTAAACACAGTAAGAAGTTTAACAACACCAGGTTAAAGTCCAACAGGTTTATTTGGTAGCAAAAGCCACTAGCTTTCGGAACAGGCTGTTCCTTCGTCAGGTGGGTGGGAGTTCTGATCACAAACAGGGCACAAAGACACAAATTCAATTTACATGAATAATGATTGGAATGTGAGTCTTTACAGCTAACCAAGTCTTAAAGACCTGACGAAGGAACAGCCTGTTCCGAAAGCTAGTGGCTTTTGCTACCAAATAAACCTGTTTGACTTTAACCCGGTGTTGTTAGACTTCCAATTGACCAAGTCAGTATCCTCTGACATCACGAGGTAATTAAAGATTTAAACTTCACCAAAATGGAGATTGACTGTGAGTGTGCAGAGAATGTGTAACGTACTGACTGAGTGCACAGAGTATGTATCGTACTGAATAGTGTGCAGGGAATGTGTAACATACTGACTGGGTGTGTGCAGGGAGTGTGTAACATACTGACTGGGTGTGTGCAGAGAGTGTGTAACATACTGACTGGGTGTGTGCAGAGAGTGTGTAACATACTGACTGGGTGTGTGCAGGGAGTGTGTAACATACTGACTGGGTGTGTGCAGGGAGTGTGTAACATACTGACTGGGTGTGTGCAGGGAGTGTGTAACATACTGACTGGGTGTGTGCAGAGAGTGTGTAACATACTGACTGGGTGTGTGCAGAGAGTGTGTAACATACTGACTGGGTGTGTGCAGGGAGTGTGTAACATACTGACTGGGTGTGTGCAGAGAGTGTGTAACATACTGACTGGGTGTGTGCAGGGAGTGTGTAACATACTGACTGGGTGTGTGCAGGGAGTGTGTAACATACTGACTGGGTGTGTGCAGGGAGTGTGTAACATACTGACTGGGTGTGTGCAGAGAGTGTGTAACATACTGACTGGGTGTGTGCAGGGAGTGTGTAACATACTGACTGGGTGTGTGCAGGGAGTGTGTAACATACTGACTGGGTGTGTGCAGGGAGTGTGTAACATACTGACTGGGTGTGTGCAGAGAGTGTGTAACATACTGACTGGGTGTGTGCAGGGAGTGTGTAACATACTGACTGGGTGTGTGCAGGGAGTGTGTAACATACTGACTGGGTGTGTGCAGGGAGTGTGTAACATACTGACTGGGTGTGTGCAGGGAGTGTGTAACATACTGACTGGGTGTGTGCAGGGAGTGTGTAACATACTGACTGGGTGTGTGCAGGGAGTGTGTAATGTACTGACTGGGTGTGTGCAGGGAGTGTGTAATGTACTGACTGGGTGTGTGCAGGGAGTGTGTAACATACTGACTGGGTGTGTGCAGGGAGTGTGTAACATACTGACTGGGTGTGTGCAGGGAGTGTGTAACATACTGACTGGGTGTGTGCAGGGAGTGTGTAACATACTGACTGGGTGTGTGCAGGGAGTGTGTAACATACTGACTGGGTGTGTGCAGGGAGTGTGTAATGTACTGACTGGGTGTGTGCAGGGAGTGTGTAACATACTGACTGGGTGTGTGCAGGGAGTGTGTAACATACTGACTGGGTGTGTGCAGGGAGTGTGTAACATACTGACTGGGTGTGTGCAGGGAGTGTGTAATGTACTGACTGGGTGTGTGCAGGGAGTGTGTAATGTACTGACTGGGTGTGTGCAGGGAGTGTGTAACATACTGACTGGGTGTGTGCAGGGAGTGTGTAACATACTGACTGGGTGTGTGCAGGGAGTGTGTAACATACTGACTGGGTGTGTGCAGGGAGTGTGTAATGTACTGACTGGGTGTGTGCAGGGAGTGTGTAACATACTGACTGGGTGTGTGCAGGGAGTGTGTAACATACTGACTGGGTGTGTGCAGGGAGTGTGTAATGTACTGACTGGGTGTGTGCAGGGAGTGTGTAATGTACTGACTGGGTGTGTGCAGGGAGTGTGTAACATACTGACTGGGTGTGTGCAGGGAGTGTGTAACATACTGACTGGGTGTGTGCAGGGAGTGTGTAATGTACTGACTGAGTGTGTGCAGGGAGTGTGTAACATACTGACTGGGTGTGTGCAGGGAGTGTGTAACATACTGACTGGGTGTGTGCAGGGAGTGTGTAACATACTGACTGGGTGTGTGCAGGGAGTGTGTAACATACTGACTGGGTGTGTGCAGGGAGTGTGTAATGTACTGACTGGGTGTGTGCAGGGAGTGTGTAATGTACTGACTGGGTGTGTGCAGAGAGTGTGTAATGTACTGACTGGGTGTGTGCAGAGAGTGTGTAACATACTGACTGGGTGTGTGCAGGGAGTGTGTAACATACTGACTGGGTGTGTGCAGGGAGTGTGTAACATACTGACTGGGTGTGTGCAGGGAGTGTGTAACATACTGACTGGGTGTGTGCAGGGAGTGTGTAACATACTGACTGGGTGTGTGCAGGGAGTGTGTAACATACTGACTGGGTGTGTGCAGAGAGTGTGTAACATACTGACTGGGTGTGTGCAGGGAGTGTGTAACATACTGACTGGGTGTGTGCAGGGAGTGTGTAACATACTGACTGGGTGTGTGCAGGGAGTGTGTAACATACTGACTGGGTGTGTGCAGGGAGTGTGTAACATACTGACTGGGTGTGTGCAGGGAGTGTGTAACATACTGACTGGGTGTGTGCAGAGAGTGTGTAACATACTGACTGGGTGTGTGCAGAGAGTGTGTAACATACTGACTGGGTGTGTGCAGAGAGTGTGTAACATACTGACTGGGTGTGTGCAGAGAGTGTGTAACATACTGACTGGGTGTGTGCAGGGAGTGTGTAACATACTGACTGGGTGTGTGCAGGGAGTGTGTAACATACTGACTGGGTGTGTGCAGGGAGTGTGTAACATACTGACTGGGTGTGTGCAGGGAGTGTGTAATGTACTGACTGGGTGTGTGCAGGGAGTGTGTAACATACTGACTGGGTGTGTGCAGGGAGTGTGTAATGTACTGACTGGGTGTGTGCAGGGAGTGTGTAACATACTGACTGGGTGTGTGCAGGGAGTGTGTAATGTACTGACTGGGTGTGTGCAGGGAGTGTGTAACATACTGACTGGGTGTGTGCAGAGAGTGTGTAATGTACTGACTGGGTGTGTGCAGGGAGTGTGTAATGTACTGACTGGGTGTGTGCAGAGAGTGTGTAACATACTGACTGGGTGTGTACAGGGAGTGTGTAACATACTGACTGGGTGTGTGCAGAGAGTGTGTAACATACTGACTGGGTGTGTGCAGAGAGTGTGTAACATACTGACTGGGTGTGTGCAGGGAGTGTGTAACATACTGACTGGGTGTGTGCAGAGAGTGTGTAATGTACTGACTGGGTGTGTGCAGGGAGTGTGTAATGTACTGACTGGGTGTGTGCAGAGAGTGTGTAACATACTGACTGGGTGTGTGCAGGGAGTGTGTAACATACTGACTGGGTGTGTGCAGAGAGTGTGTAACATACTGACTGGGTGTGTGCAGGGAGTGTGTAACATACTGACTGGGTGTGTGCAGGGAGTGTGTAACATACTGACTGGGTGTGTGCAGAGAGTGTGTAACATACTGACTGGGTGTGTGCAGGGAGTGTGTAACATACTGACTGGGTGTGTGCAGGGAGTGTGTAACATACTGACTGGGTGTGTGCAGAGAGTGTGTAATGTACTGACTGGGTGTGTGCAGGGAGTGTGTACCATACTGACTGGGTGTGTGCAGAGAGTGTGTAACATACTGACTGGGTGTGTGCAGGGAGTGTGTAACATACTGACTGGGTGTGTGCAGGGAGTGTGTAACATACTGACTGGGTGTGTGCAGAGAGTGTGTAATGTACTGACTGGGTGTGTGCAGGGAGTGTGTAACATACTGACTGGGTGTGTGCAGAGAGTGTGTAACATACTGACTGGGTGTGTGCAGGGAGTGTGTAACATACTGACTGGGTGTGTGCAGGGAGTGTGTAACATACTGACTGGGTGTGTGCAGGGAGTGTGTAACATACTGACTGGGTGTGTGCAGGGAGTGTGTAACATACTGACTGGGTGTGTGCAGAGAGTGTGTAACATACTGACTGGGTGTGTGCAGAGAGTGTGTAACATACTGACTGGGTGTGTGCAGGGAGTGTGTAACATACTGACTGGGTGTGTGCAGGGAGTGTGTAACATACTGACTGGGTGTGTGCAGGGAGTGTGTAACATACTGACTGGGTGTGTGCAGGGAGTGTGTAACATACTGACTGGGTGTGTGCAGAGAGTGTGTAATGTACTGACTGGGTGTGTGCAGAGAGTGTGTAACATACTGACTGGGTGTGTGCAGGGAGTGTGTAACATACTGACTGGGTGTGTGCAGGGAGTGTGTAACATACTGACTGGGTGTGTGCAGGGAGTGTGTAACATACTGACTGGGTGTGTGCAGGGAGTGTGTAACATACTGACTGGGTGTGTGCAGGGAGTGTGTAACATACTGACTGGGTGTGTGCAGGGAGTGTGTAATGTACTGACTGGGTGTGTGCAGGGAGTGTGTAATGTACTGACTGGGTGTGTGCAGGGAGTGTGTAACATACTGACTGGGTGTGTGCAGGGAGTGTGTAACATACTGACTGGGTGTGTGCAGGGAGTGTGTAACATACTGACTGGGTGTGTGCAGGGAGTGTGTAACATACTGACTGGGTGTGTGCAGGGAGTGTGTAATGTACTGACTGGGTGTGTGCAGGGAGTGTGTAACATACTGACTGGGTGTGTGCAGGGAGTGTGTAACATACTGACTGGGTGTGCAGGGAGTGTGTAACATACTGACTGGGTGTGTGCAGGGAGTGTGTAATGTACTGACTGGGTGTGTGCAGGGAGTGTGTAACATACTGACTGGGTGTGTGCAGGGAGTGTGTAACATACTGACTGGGTGTGTGCAGGGAGTGTGTAACATACTGACTGGGTGTGTGCAGGGAGTGTGTAATGTACTGACTGGGTGTGTGCAGGGAGTGTGTAACATACTGACTGGGTGTGTGCAGGGAGTGTGTAACATACTGACTGGGTGTGTGCAGGGAGTGTGTAACATACTGACTGGGTGTGTGCAGAGAGTGTGTAACATACTGACTGGGTGTGTGCAGGGAGTGTGTAACATACTGACTGGGTGTGTGCAGGGAGTGTGTAACATACTGACTGGGTGTGTGCAGAGAGTGTGTAATGTACTGACTGGGTGTGTGCAGGGAGTGTGTAATGTACTGACTGGGTGTGTGCAGGGAGTGTGTAACATACTGACTGGGTGTGTGCAGGGAGTGTGTAACATACTGACTGGGTGTGTGCAGAGAGTGTGTAACATACTGACTGGGTGTGTGCAGGGAGTGTGTAATGTACTGACTGGGTGTGTGCAGGGAGTGTGTAACATACTGACTGGGTGTGTGCAGAGAGTGTGTAATGTACTGACTGGGTGTGTGCAGGGAGTGTGTAACATACTGACTGGGTGTGTGCAGAGAGTGTGTAACATACTGACTGGGTGTGTGCAGAGAGTGTGTAATGTACTGACTGGGTGTGTGCAGGGAGTGTGTAACATACTGACTGGGTGTGTGCAGGGAGTGTGTAACATACTGACTGGGTGTGTGCAGAGAGTGTGTAACATACTGACTGGGTGTGTGCAGAGAGTGTGTAACATACTGACTGGGTGTGTGCAGGGAGTGTGTAACATACTGACTGGGTGTGTGCAGGGAGTGTGTAATGTACTGACTGGGTGTGTGCAGGGAGTGTGTAACATACTGACTGGGTGTGTGCAGAGAGTGTGTAATGTACTGACTGGGTGTGTGCAGGGAGTGTGTAATGTACTGACTGGGTGTGTGCAGAGAGTGTGTAACATACTGACTGGGTGTGTGCAGGGAGTGTGTAACATACTGACTGGGTGTGTGCAGAGAGTGTGTAACATACTGACTGGGTGTGTGCAGAGAGTGTGTAACATACTGACTGGGTGTGTGCAGGAGTGTGTAACATACTGACTGGGTGTGTGCAGAGAGTGGTGTAATGTACTGACTGGGTGTGTGCAGGGAGTGTGTAATGTACTGACTGGGTGTGTGCAGGGAGTGTGTAACATACTGACTGGGTGTGTGCAGGGAGTGTGTAACATACTGACTGGGTGTGTGCAGGGAGTGTGTAACAAACTGACTGGGTGTGTGCAGAGAGTGTGTAACATACTGACTGGGTGTGTGCAGGGAGTGTGTAACATACTGACTGGGTGTGTGCAGGGAGTGTGTAACATACTGACTGGGTGTGTGCAGAGAGTGTGTAATGTACTGACTGGGTGTGTGCAGAGAGTGTGTAACATACTGACTGGGTGTGTGCAGGGAGTGTGTAACATACTGACTGGGTGTGTGCAGAGAGTGTGTAACATACTGACTGGGTGTGTGCAGAGAGTGTGTAACATACTGACTGGGTGTGTGCAGGGAGTGTGTAACATACTGACTGGGTGTGTGCAGGGAGTGTGTAACATACTGACTGGGTGTGTGCAGGGAGTGTGTAACATACTGACTGGGTGTGTGCAGGGAGTGTGTAACATACTGACTGGGTGTGTGCAGGGAGTGTGTAACATACTGACTGGGTGTGTGCAGAGAGTGTGTAATGTACTGACTGGGTGTGTGCAGAGAGTGTGTAACATACTGACTGGGTGTGTGCAGGGAGTGTGTAACATACTGACTGGGTGTGTGCAGGGAGTGTGTAACATACTGACTGGGTGTGTGCAGGGAGTGTGTAACATACTGACTGGGTGTGTGCAGGGAGTGTGTAACATACTGACTGGGTGTGTGCAGGGAGTGTGTAACATACTGACTTGGGTGTGTGCAGGGAGTGTGTAACATACTGACTGGGTGTGTGCAGGGAGTGTGTAACATACTGACTGGGTGTGTGCAGGGAGTGTGTAACATACTGACTGGGTGTGTGCAGGGAGTGTGTAACATACTGACTGGGTGTGTGCAGGGAGTGTGTAACATACTGACTGGGTGTGTGCAGGGAGTGTGTAACATACTGACTGGGTGTGTGCAGGGAGTGTGTAATGTACTGACTGGGTGTGTGCAGGGAGTGTGTAATGTACTGACTGGGTGTGTGCAGGGAGTGTGTAACATACTGACTGGGTGTGTGCAGGGAGTGTGTAACATACTGACTGGGTGTGTGCAGGGAGTGTGTAACATACTGACTGGGTGTGTGCAGGGAGTGTGTAATGTACTGACTGGGTGTGTGCAGAGAGTGTGTAACATACTGACTGGGTGTGTGCAGGGAGTGTGTAATGTACTGACTGGGTGTGTGCAGGGAGTGTGTAACATACTGACTGGGTGTGTGCAGGGAGTGTGTAACATACTGACTGGGTGTGTGCAGGGAGTGTGTAACATACTGACTGGGTGTGTGCAGGGAGTGTGTAATGTACTGACTGGGTGTGTGCAGAGAGTGTGTAACATACTGACTGGGTGTGTGCAGGGAGTGTGTAACATACTGACTGGGTGTGTGCAGGAGTGTGTAACATACTGACTGGGTGTGTGCAGAGAGTGTGTAATGTACTGACTGGGTGTGTGCAGGGAGTGTGTAATGTACTGACTGGGTGTATGCAGGGAGTGTGTAACATACTGACTGGGTGTGTGCAGGGAGTGTGTAACATACTGACTGGGTGTGTGCAGAGAGTGTGTAATGTACTGACTGGGTGTGTGCAGGGGAGTGTGTAACTGTACTGAC
Source organism: Mustelus asterias (assembly GCF_964213995.1). Lineage (NCBI taxonomy): Eukaryota > Metazoa > Chordata > Chondrichthyes > Carcharhiniformes > Triakidae > Mustelus > Mustelus asterias. Next base: position 109,925,677 of record NC_135812.1, on the reverse strand, counting down.
TGGGTGTGTGCAGGAGTGTGTAACATACTGACTGGGTGTGTGCAGGGAGTGTGTAACATACTGACTGGGTGTGTGCAGAGAGTGTGTAACATACTGACTGGGTGTGTGCAGGGAGTGTGTAATGTACTGACTGGGTGTGTGCAGGGAGTGTGTAACATACTGACTGGGTGTGTGCAGAGAGTGTGTAATGTAATGACTGGGTGTGTGCAGGGAGTGTGTAACATACTGACTGGGTGTGTGCAGAGAGTGTGTAATGTACTGACTGGGTGTGTGCAGGGAGTGTGTAACATACTGACTGGGAGTGTGCAGGGAGTGTGTAATGTACTGACTGGGTGTGTGCAGAGAGTGTGTAACATACTGACTGGGTGTGTGCAGAGAGTGTGTAACATACTGACTGGGTGTGTGCAGGAGTGTGTAACATACTGACTGGGAGTGTGCAGAGAGTGTGTAAAGTACTGACTGGGTGTGTGCAGAGAGTGTGTAACATACTGACTGGGTGTGTGCAGGGAGTGTGTAATGTACTGACTGGGTGTGTGCAGAGAGTGTGTAACATACTGACTGGGTGTGTGCAGGGAGTGTGTAACATACTGACTGGGTGTGTGCAGGGAGTGTGTAACATACTGACTGGGTGTGTGCAGGGAGTGCGTAACATACTGACTGGGTGTGTGCAGGGAGTGTGTAATGTACTGACTGGGTGTGTGCAGGGAGTGTGTAACATACTGACTGGGTGTGTGCAGGGAGTGTGTAACATACTGACTGGGTGTGTGCAGGGAGTGTGTAACATACTGACTGGGTGTGTGCAGGGAGTGTGTAACATACTGACTGGGTGTGTGCAGGGAGTGTGTAACATACTGACTGGGTGTGTGCAGGGAGTGTGTAACATACTGACTGGGTGTGTGCAGGGAGTGTGTAATGTACTGACTGGGTGTGTGCAGGGAGTGTGTAATGTACTGACTGGGTGTGTGCAGGGAGTGTGTAACATACTGACTGGGTGTGTGCAGGGAGTGTGTAACATACTGACTGGGTGTGTGCAGGGAGTGTGTAACATACTGACTGGGTGTGTGCAGGGAGTGTGTAATGTACTGACTGGGTGTGTGCAGAGAGTGTGTAACATACTGACTGGGTGTGTGCAGGGAGTGTGTAATGTACTGACTGGGTGTGTGCAGGGAGTGTGTAACATACTGACTGGGTGTGTGCAGGGAGTGTGTAACATACTGACTGGGTGTGTGCAGGGAGTGTGTAACATACTGACTGGGTGTGTGCAGGGAGTGTGTAATGTACTGACTGGGTGTGTGCAGAGAGTGTGTAACATACTGACTGGGTGTGTGCAGGGAGTGTGTAACATACTGACTGGGTGTGTGCAGGGAGTGTGTAACATACTGACTGGGTGTGTGCAGAGAGTGTGTAATGTACTGACTGGGTGTGTGCAGGGAGTGTGTAATGTACTGACTGGGTGTATGCAGGAGTGTGTAACATACTGACTGGGTGTGTGCAGAAGAGTGTGTATACATACTGACTGGGTGTGTGCAGAGAGTGTGTAATGTACTGACTGGGTGTGTGCAGGAGTGTGTAATGTACTGACTGGGTGTGTGCAGGGAGTGTGTAACATACTGACTGGGTGTGTGCAGGGAGTGTGTAACATACTGACTGGGTGTGTGCAGAGAGTGTGTAACATACTGACTGGGTGTGTGCAGGGAGTGTGTAATGTACTGACTGGGTGTGTGCAGGGAGTGTGTAACATACTGACTGGGTGTGTGCAGAGAGTGTGTAACATACTGACTGGGTGTGTGCAGGGAGTGTGTAACATACTGACTGGGTGTGTGCAGGGAGTGTGTAACATGTACTGACTGGGTGTGTGCAGGGAGTGTGTAACATACTGACTGGGAGTGTGCAGAGAGTGTGTAATGTACTGACTGGGTGTGTGCAGAGAGTGTGTAACATACTGACTGGGTGTGTGCAGAAGTGTGTAACATACTGACTGGGTGTGTGCAGAGAGTGTGTAACATACTGACTGGGATGTAACATACTGACTGGGTGTGTGCAGGGAGTGTGTAACATACTGACTGGGTGTGTGCAGGAGTGCGTAACATAGTTGTGCAGGGAGTGTGTAATGTACTGACTGGGTGTGTGCAGGGAGTGTGTAACATACTGACTGGGTGTGTGCAGGGAGGTGTAACATACTGACTGGGTGTGTGCAGGGAGTGTGTAACATACTGACTGGGTGTGTGCAGGGAGTGTGTAACATAATACTGACTGGGTGTGTGCAGGGAGTGTGTAACATACTGACTGGGTGTGTGCAGGGAGTGTGTAACATACTGACTGGGTGTGTGCAGGGAGTGTGTAACATACTGACTGGGTGTGTGCAGGGAGTGTGTAAAGTACTGACTGGGTGTGTGCAGGGAGTGTGTAACATACTGACTGGGTGTGTGCAGGGAGTGTGTAACATACTGACTGGGTGTGTGCAGGGAGTGTGTAACATACTGACTGGGTGTGTGCAGGGAGTGTGTAATGTACTGACTGGGTGTGTGCAGGGAGTGTGTAACATACTGACTGGGTGTGTGCAGGGAGTGTGTAACATACTGACTGGGTGTGTGCAGGGAGTGTGTAACATACTGACTGGGTGTGTGCAGGGAGTGTGTAATGTACTGACTGGGTGTGTGCAGGGAGTGTGTAACATACTGACTGGGTGTGTGCAGGGAGTGTGTAACATACTGACTGGGTGTGTGCAGGGAGTGTGTAACATACTGACTGGGTGTGTGCAGGGAGTGTGTAACATACTGACTGGGTGTGTGCAGGGAGTGTGTAACATACTGACTGGGTGTGTGCAGGGAGTGTGTAACATACTGACTGGGTGTGTGCAGGAGTGTGTAACTGTACTGACTGGGTGTGTGCAGGGAGTGTGTAACATACTGACTGGGTGTGTGCAGGGAGTGTGTAACATACTGACTGGGTGTGTGCAGGGAGTGTGTAACATACTGACTGGGTGTGTGCCAGAGAGTGTGTAATGTACTGACTGGGTGTGTGCAGGGAGTGTGTAACTGTACTGACTGGGTGTGTGCAGGGAGTGTGTAACATACTGACTGGGTGTGTGCAAGAGTGTGTAACTGTACTGACTGGGTGTGGCAGGGAGTGTGTAATGTACTGACTGGGTGTGTGCAGAGAGTGTGTAACATACTGACTGGGTGTGTGCAGGGAGTGTGTAATGTACTGACTGGGTGTGTGCAGGGAGTGTGGTAACATACTGACTGGGTGTGTGCAGGGAGTGTGTAACATACTGACTGGGTGTGTGCAGAGGAGTGTGTAACATACTGACTGGGTGTGTGCAGAGAGTGTGTAAC